>NW_020169841.1:641288-644668 GCF_002117355.1 Postia placenta MAD-698-R-SB12 | reverse complement strand
TCCAACAAAGGCGCGTACTTGCCTGAGGTTGGACGGCACCGGCCACTCTGTGATGCCAGCTAGTTTGACAGGGTCCATTGCAATTTCTCCTGGACGGATGATCATGCCGAGGAATTCGACTTCGGTGACGTCGAAGGCACATTTCTCCGGTTTGAGGTAGAGGTCATGTTGTCGAAGTCGTTTGATAACACGTTGTGTTCGTTCTTCGTGTTCTGCTTTGTCCTGGGAAAAGATCAGGATGTCGTCCATGTAAATGCAAAGCCAGCCTTCTTGAAGCATGTCTGCGAATATTGTGTTCATCATCCGCTGGAACGTAGCGGGAGAATTACACAGCCCAAAGAACATCACCGTTGGTTCATACAGCTGCGGCGGTTTGCCATCAGTTCCGGGTACGATGAACGCTGCCTTCCATTCGTCCCCTTTCTTGATTCGGACGTTGTTGTATCTGGCATGGAGGTCCATCTTCGTGAACACCTTGGCATGCTTCAACTTGTCCAGGAGGTCTGATATAAGCGGAAGCGGGTATCGATCCTTGACCGTGTTCTCGTTGAGCAGCCGGTAGTCTTGGCAGGGGTGTAGTGAACCGTCCTTTTTACCAACAAAGAAGAATGGACTCGCCAACGGGGATTTTGAAGGGCAAATGTACCCTTTACTCAGGTTCTCCTCGAGGAACTTGTCGAGTTCCTTTCGTTGCTGCGGGTTGAGCGGATAGACCTGTTGCTTCATGTCCGCGAAGCCCTCCTTGAGGTTGATTTCATGGTCATATTCGGTGTGGTCTGGAAGTCGCGCAGCCGTGGCTTTGTCGAAGACGGGGAGGAGATCGTGTAGGTAGGATGGTACCATCTGTGGTAGCGTTCTTTCTGTCTTGCCTTGGGCGTTCGAGGCTGCAAGTTCGGTGGAAGTGGTGACGCACCTAATGTCGTGGTGGACCTTCCAGATCATGCCGTTGTGAAGTCGTTTGTAGCCAGATGAGGGTTCAGGAAGTCGCTCCTTGAGCAGAACATCCCTCACTGCCAGGGGTTCCTGTTTCTCGTACTTGGTGATCATCGGTGTTCCAGATAAGTAGGAAATGATGAACTCATCATCGTCGATGTCCTCCACTTGTTCCTCGATGGACGCAATACCCGTTGACCCAAACCCATCCTCCCCGTGTTCTGTTTCGTCAATGCAGTCGGTTAGCGTTACTGGTGGAGTGCTTATCCTTTCAAGGATGAGCTGGGCAACTCGGTCGCCGGCTTTGACGGTGAATGGGAGGTCGGAGTTATTGACCAGCAGGACTGAGACTTTGCCTCGGTAATCGGAGTCGATTACTCCTGCAGCGACATCAATTTCTTTTAGCGCTAGACCAGACCGAGGTGCGATTCTTCCATAGTGTCCCTTGGGAATAGTCATGATAAGGTCAGTGCCAACCAGGCCTCGTCGTCGGGCGGGGATGATGAGGTGATGCGCAGCAGAGATATTGTATCCTGCTGCGCCACTAGTCTTCCGTTCAGGAAGGGTTGCATGCTCTGAGGTGGGGATGACGATGAATTCGTCCTCCGTTGGTTCTGGGAGTGGGGTAGTTACGGCCTTCTTTAGTTCTAGCCGAGCCACTCGCCTCTGGTACAGGTCCATCTTCCAGGCCCTGGTCTCGTCTTTCGTCCACCGGTGGTTCAGCTCCACTCGTCCGGTCTTCCAGTCTATCTTGGGGTTTTTGAGTTTGAGCCAAGTGTGGCCGAAGATGATGTCTTCCTTGCCGATGCTGGCGATGTAGGCTTTGACGAATCGGGGTTCTCCGCTTATCTTGTAGGATAGGAGAGCTCTTCGCGTAATGAGTGCTTCTTTGTTCGGGGTTCCATCCACGTTGAAGACGGGGATGGGTCGGGGAAGGGGTTCTGTCCGAAGTCGATGTTCTCAGACGAATCTCGGGCTGATGAAGATTCCTGTTGCGCCGCTATCGATGAAAGCTCGCGCCTCGACATCTTTTCGTCCCACAGTAATCGGAATGTGCAGAGCACGTTCATTTCGGACTACTAGAATTACACGGGACAGTGAAACGGATACGGGCAGTGGTTGCGTCGGCTCACCCTGCCCCTTCAAAAATCCTCCATCGTAAGTTCTTCGTACAGCTCCCGCTTTTCGTCAGCGGAGAGTGCCTTGATTCTGGCACGGAAGTCGTCCTTCCCAGATCCTCCCTGGTTCGGCCTCCCACCCCCTTGTCGTGCGGCCGCTTTCTTGCGGCAATCCTTGGCGCTGTGGCCCTTGATGTGACAGTAGAAGCACAGGTTCCCGTCCCTGTGGAGCTTCTGGTCGGCTTCATTGAGAACTGCTCCTAGTTCCCACTTCCTTCCTCCCGACGTGGGGGCAAAGGTTGCCACGACTGCAGCGGCGTCGATATCCATTGGCTCGCCGTAGTCCCTGGTGTCTGTGACGGTGAGGGCCCCTTGTTCGGCGGCGTCGGCGTTTCGGACTTCGTCGTACCAGGCTTTCATGGTGTTGGGTCGGTCTCTAGCGACCCTGGTTGCGAGAGAGACGTAGAGCTCCTTCGGAAGTCCCTTGACGAAGTTGGCATGGAGAGTGTGGTAGTCGTTCTCGGTGCGGTTGACGCCATTGACTTCGGCATCCTTGAGCTGGGCTTTCGATGCTAGCTGCTCGAAGCGGGTGGCGTAGTTTCCAAGGGAGAGCGCCGTCTTCTTGTTCTTCTGTCGTTCGGGCAGCTTCATCAGGATTTGGTGCGCCTTGATTCGCGTTCCGTGCTCAGGAAACGCTTCCTCAAGGGCGGTGGCGAAGGCTGCCCAATCAGGATAGACCTGGACTCCCCCTGCCGACTTCTCGTAGTATGCGTCTGCCCACGTCTTCCCTAGGTCCTTCCTCATCAATGCTACCGTGAAGGCGATCTTTGCTTCATCGCTAAGTCTGGTGTTGTTGGTGGCGACGAAGTAGGAAAGGACGCATTGAAGGAAGCGTCTAAGATCCTCTGCCTTTCCACTGAAGGGTTCCGGAGCGGGGATGTCGAGGCGGAGGGGTCGATTGGCGGTTGATTGTTGAAGTCGGTATGTATCGAGAGCAGCCGCGATGCGCTGATCGATGTCTGCTTGAGTGAACGTCGACATTGGAGGTTCAACTGGTGTGTTGGTTGGTGCGAATGAAACAGGTGGTGGTTCGGTGTCTGGAGCCTCGATGGGAACGTACTGAACGTCCGGGAGTTCGAACGATTGTTCGTTAACAGGTGACTGTAGCTTCTCTGTTATTTGTGCTGGCTCAACGTTGATCCGTAGGGTGGCGAATACGTCTTCTGGGTGAGCGGGAGGGTGTCTCTGGTAATAACTGACAAGCTGTTGATGGGCGACGATCTGTGGGTTGGAACCTTCTGCGCGAACCCAGGAGCCGTCTCGAGGATA
>NW_020169841.1:403415-641268 GCF_002117355.1 Postia placenta MAD-698-R-SB12 | reverse complement strand
ATGCTAGCTGCTCGAAGCGGGTGGCGTAGTTTCCAAGGGAGAGCGCCGTCTTCTGATTCTTCTGTCGTTCGGGCAGCTTCATCAGGATTTGGTGCGCCTTGATTCGCGTTCCGTGCTCAGGAAACGCTTCCTCAAGGGCGGTGGCGAAGGCTGCCCAATCAGGATAGACCTGGACTCCCCCTGCCGACTTCTCGTAGTATGCGTCTGCCCACGTCTTCCCTAGGTCCTTCCTCATCAATGCTACCGTGAAGGCGATCTTTGCTTCATCGCTAAGTCTGGTGTTGTTGGTGGCGACGAAGTAGGAAAGGACGCATTGAAGGAAGCGTCTAAGATCCTCTGCCTTTCCACTGAAGGGTTCCGGAGCGGGGATGTCGAGGCGGAGGGGTCGATTGGCGGTTGATTGTTGAAGTCGGTATGTATCGAGAGCAGCCGCGATGCGCTGATCGATGTCTGCTTGAGTGAACGTCGACATTGGAGGTTCAACTGGTGTGTTGGTTGGTGCGAATGAAACAGGTGGTGGTTCGGTGTCTGGAGCCTCGATGGGAACGTACTGAACGTCCGGGAGTTCGAACGATTGTTCGTTAACAGGTGACTGTAGCTTCTCTGTTATTTGTGCTGGCTCAACGTTGATCCGTAGGGTGGCGAATACGTCTTCTGGGTGAGCGGGAGGGTGTCTCTGGTAATAACTGACAAGCTGTTGATGGGCGACGATCTGTGGGTTGGAACCTTCTGCGCGAACCCAGGAGCCGTCTCGAGGATAGATGGGAGTCCTTCTTGTGGTGGTGACGAAGCAACGGTCTGCTCGGTCGTACTGGAGAAGGGGAGATCCTGTGAGGGCTGGTAGTCCCAAGGGAACCGGGTTTACTGCGTTGTTCGACGTGATGGTGGATGAGTTGTTCGACTAGGTGAAACTAGGAACGTAGCTTAGAAAGTTCGACCTTTTGATACAACGGTCTATACTCCTATATCGATGCCTGACTCGTAGACGACGAGCGAGGACTTATGGACAGTGCATCGTCCTGAAGATCGAGCGAGGAAGTCGAGAATGACCACTACCCCAAGCGAAGAGGAGCAGAGACTTGAATGAATAACCAGGTCGAACTTAGAGTTCGACCGACTAATGGTACAACTACTTATACAAGTACCAACTGCGCACGGACCATTGTGTCTATGTGGTCGTGTTAGTAAAGAAAGAAACGTAGTGGTACGATACCAGGCATGAAGTGCGCACGGACCCCATTATGTAAGCTACATAATGTTCAACCTGCGGGTGAGCGCTGAGATAGGCGCCAGTATGGGCGCTAGTAATACAAGGAATAGAACGGAAAGATAAATGTTTCAATCATTGTGATCAAACACAGATCTGATCATGATCGAAAGACCTTAGTAGGTTTGTGTCTCAGAGTGCAGATGGTTAGGGGAATGTTAAGGGGTTTTTGGTGCAAAATGAGGATCTGAAACAATAGAGTGGGAACTGACCACATGGTTTGAAGTGTCCGGGAGTCAGATATCACTTGAACTGGGCTTTGAAGCATATGGTGCGCTCTTCTTTGGAGGAAGGCTCGGGCTTCTTGACAAAATACAAAGGGGACTTGCTAATTGTTCTAGCCAGGGGTGTTTGAAGCTTTGTAATGATGGAGGGGGCTGAATATGGGGTGTTCCATACCATAGACACAATGTTGAAGTGCAGGATCAATTCAGGATGTGTTATCAAAGTTCTGTGCTAAGGCCAGCCTGTTGAAACCTATCAACACCTACATATGTACGATTCCCACACTGGTGCACTGCCCACATGACCAAGGCTGGCGAAAGTCAACATAGTGCAGTAGACACAATGTCAAGGTGAAGGACTGCTTCAAAATGTTTTTCAAAGTTGTTTTCAAGACCAGAGCCAGTTCAAACCTATCACTGATGGTCAATGTGGCTGTGTAAGCAGTGCCCATGCTGCACTAAGCTATGCCACACAGTCATCTAATCTAATCAATCAAGGCAGTATGACCTGTCCATGTCAAGTGCTGCCCTACACAGCAAAATTGCCAGTTCAAACCCAGAAAAAGGATAAAAATAAAAATAAAAGGGAAAAAGTCCATGATGTTCATGTCAATTCATAACACTACCCAACCCTGCAAGGTTCCAGGTTCAAACCCAGGAAAAGGGGAGGAAGGGGGGGAAGTCTATAACACCCATGTCAGAAATTGTCGCAACTTAGGGTCAAGCGACAAGGAGCGAACAAACCTTAAAGCTGGGGGTGTTCAACTGGGTTGACCAAAGTGATGGTGAGCACGCTCAAACCTAGGGCTGTTGATTTTTGCCTGGGGATGAGATGAGGGGAGTGGGAATACAGACACAAGCGAGCAGAATGGTGGGTTTGTTACAAACACATGGGGGCCAGGTACGGCCATGCTACGGTACAAGTACTCTATGGGATCAACATATTTTACTTGGCAATTGCACTGTGATCATTCTCCTGGCTAGGCACAGGGTGCTTCGGGTTGGCCCGCTCGACACTGTGGGCCTCAAAATCTAACAAAGGCTAGGGACAAGAAATATATTAGTTAGTAAGGAAAGTAAGTAAGTACAGGAAAGCTTACTGACCTAGGGACAAGAGGTTGAAACTGAGGTCCCTAGGGCATCAGAGGCCAGCTTATATACAGGGGAAGTTTAGGGGAGGCTGTGTGCACTGGCCTGTGCACAGCATGCTAATGCAGCTCCAGGGGCCGGTGAGTCAGAGCAGCTGTGTCAGCAGAGCCTGGGCTGTGCCATGCACTGCCACCTCATCTAATCTAATCATACAGTAGATAATGACTTGTCCGTTCAGGCATATAGTACAGAGGTCGTGAGTTCGAGCCCACAGAAAGGGAAAAAAAATAGCTAGACACTGTGTCAACTTGTGACAGAAATAGTCTATGACACTCATGTTGACTCATGACAACCACCAGGGTTTAGGGCAAGCTGGATGAGTCACTAGCATGGCTGTGACCTGTGCACAGCATTGGTAAGATGCTGTGTCACTGCTGACACATCAGTGGGGCTCGCTGTGTCAGGACCAATGTGTCAGCAGGGGACCTGAATAGGAAATGTCTGAGTCAGTGTCAGACCACAGAGTGTCTATTTTGAGCAAAATCACATGATGACTTTCTAAATATGGAAAGGCTGTGCATGCTTAGCCATATGGGGTAAGAACACATGATGATTCATTAGCCATCACCTGATCATGTGACTGACCTTGATAAGCATATATAATGCCTGCAATGCAAATATCATCTTTCTTTTAAACCATCACCACCCATCATTGACAAGTTTCTGCTTCCTCACTTTTCATGATCATTTGTTGCACTCTTTGCTTCTAACAGTGCAATTAAACAAATACTGAAACTTATAGGTTTGCATTACTTAAACCTGACTCATAATCAGGTATGTTTCTCTTGTTATCTGATGTGATCAACCACTTACTATCACACACATGACTGGTGCTTACATTAAAAATATGTCAATGAAGAACAAGACTCAATTTGGATCTTTCACCAATGTCATCTGTGTCATCCTCAGCCAACTTTTCTTCCAGCCGTCTTCCATCACTTCCAACACTTCACAAGCACACTATAATATTGACTGCACTGCGCCATGTTCAAGGTCCATCTCCTGCCCCAACATCATCCCATTCCTCAACCAGTTCAGTCTACACATTTGCAGATTCAAATGATGGGCCTTCAACTTCTCAAAACACCAATACACAAATGGAAAATGTTGCCGAACCCCTCCTAATTGTTGAAGAGCATATAGCACAGGCTAGCACACCTGATGCGGTCTCAGAGGGTCATGCCATCGAGCAACAGCCAAATCCTGATACACAGGTCCTGCAGGAAAACCAATCTCCACTTGAAATAAATCAACAAGATGAAGATAGTGAGCTGGAAGAGGAGGCCCAATCAGATGATGGCTATCAGATGGATCAGGAGGAACAGTCGGATGATGAACACCTTATAGAAGAAGAGACCCCAATGGATGTGGATGATGAATCTGAGGAAGGAGAGGATGACCCGGTTCCGCCATCTCCGGACTCGAGTTCGTCGAGTCGCGTGCTGACCACCACCACGACACGCCTGAACGCCCGACGAGCCACCTCGCCACCTCCAGATCAGGCTGTCAAGCCGCACAAACGACGCCGTGTCAGCAATGAACCGCCAAGGACGTCGACGAGTAACCGCCACACTTTCGCCATCAGACTTGCGTCGGAGTGGGCGAAGGCCATCAGGGCGTACATTCGGATGGCAGACGGCACAAGGCCGGAGCGCGGGTTGTCTGAGGCGCAGCAAGTGTGGTTGAAGATGAAGTGGGCGATGGGCGAGGTGAACGAGGCGAAGATGAACATCTCGCAGAAAGTCGTCACAGTAAGTCACTGTGTTAAGCCAGTTGCGAGCGACAGTGACACTCACTACGCTTTACAGGTCTCCGGCGTAGGCAAGGCGATGCGGCGGTTCGCCAAGCTTGAACCGTTGCTCGAGTGGCAGAACATCGAACCAGCCCACAAGCGGATACCCATCCGCCCCACGCCAATATTAGAGTGTTGGAAGGAGCGATTCCTGCTTAGAAACAGCGCAGGATCGTTGACCGGGACTGATGACGATCGAACGCACTCTTCACGTCAGCCGTCGGCGGCCACAGACTGAAGGGCGAAGGCTAGTCAGAACAGCGAGCGCGCAGATTGGTAGTGGAAGGGAGCAACGTGCGACGTCCACGGGTCGTCCTTGTTACGGTGACGGAGGCGCATTATCTGGACGGGGATGGCCGGTGTCTTCCAGTCAAAGAGCATTAAATTTAGTTGTGCATACCTTTGTCATATTTCTTTCTTCACGGACCAGTTACATCAGACAAGTGTTCCATGATAATGTTAATGGCGATTCCACATTCAGCGGCGCATCTCTAAAGGAGACGAGTACTAATGATACACGTACGTATACCTGGCGAGTCTATGTCCGCGTCACTGTCGCAGCGCATCCCGGAACAAAGGAAAGGGATAAATGGAAGGGCGCGAGTGATAGACACCGAGACATAAGAAGAAACAGCGTGTGTTAGACGCACCGCATCGGTCACGACACATCCCCCGTGCCAGCACCCTCCAAGCGCCGCCTCTTCGAGGAGGGCCCTTCGTCTGAGTCTGGTGAGTCATCATCGATAACCAGAATTGGGGAAGGTGCTGAGTCGACCGGTGGACGGAGGGAACCCATGGGAGGGGCCGGCGCCGGGACGCCTGCCCGGCTGCCCAGCTGAGCCGTGCTCTCCGGAGAGTTCGACGCAGTCTGAGGCGAGGGTTGTGCGCTCCGTGGAGGCAGCGGTGTTGTGGTGAAAGGTCCCGATGTTGGCGTATCCGTGCGTGGCGCAGAGCTGGGTGTCGCGCCACGTCCGCCGACCCCACCTCGTCCTCGGCGCGGGCGACCCCGACCTCGACCACGCCCGCCCTCAGACTTGAGCTTCTCCTTGTAGTAACGAACAATGTAGCTCTGCAAGATCTCGAGCGCCTTCTGTGCACCCAATGCCTCCAGATCCTTAAGATGGTCGGGCGTGAGGTGTGAGAAAATCTCAGGGTTAAGGATAAGGGTGTTATCGTGCAACACGATTGGTTTAGGCGGTGAAGACGGCGCGTCAGAGGGTTGCGTCGGGACAGGGCCGACGACGATAGGGATGCGGACCGTGGCAGGGATGGCAGGGAAGGCCGAGGTTGGAGGAATGGTCGACGAGGATGATGCTTCAGGTGCGTGCGATGTCGAGCCAACACCTGGCGGGGGACTCTGGGCTGACTGCCCAGATGCTGGAGAGGTGGAATGTACAGATGAAGGAACAAATGATGCGCCCAGAGGCTCAAGTTTGACTGCGGGGGCCTCGAACTTGACGGAAACTGGCGTGTCAAGCTTGAGAGGAGGGGATATCGACGAATGAAGGCTAGCGGCAGCCGAAAGAGAAGACAGGCCCAAGCTCGGCGTCGTCGTTGAATTCGTCTTCAGCGTGAGGGGCGTGGAGGTCAATGGAGGCGGAAGAGGTCCCTTTACGTCGCCCTTCACGCTTCGCTTGAATGGTGGCTCCAGAGGTACCACAGTCTTTCCCTTCTTTCCCGCAACTTTGCCGTCCTTGCCACCAGTGCCTGTGGCGGCTGCAGCGACCTGTGCTTGTCGCCGCGCATCCTGCTCTTCAAAGTTATGCTCGAAGGCTTCATCAACCGTCCACAAGGCACCCTTGCCTTTCTCATCCTTACTTCGAAGCAATTTCTTGAAGCCAGGATTCGAGGAAAGATTGTGACGTACAGAGCTCTGAATTTGGTCTCAGACCGCTGTGAAAAACACGCGGAGTCTACCACGCACCTCCCAGTCCTTCGCGCAGTATCTGTACCATTCGTATGTCTCCTTGATCCACAGACAAATATCTTGTAGAGAAGCTTTGCCTTCGAGCGCTTTGATGGCGCGATAGCATAGTTGAGCATATGTGAATGGCGGCTTCGGGGGCATAAGTTCTGGGGGCGGAGGAGGCGGAGGAGCGGCATCCGACTTCTTGCGCTTCTTCGCATTAGACTTGAACTTACTGATAGTGTTGGAATTAGGCAGTGCTGCTTCGGATAGTGGTGGTATCTTGTTGGCGAGAGGGGATACAGGGGCAGGCGGCGGCGAACATGAGGGGAGCGAGGAGGGCGGCGAGATGGATGTGACGTCGACAATGTCGACCGATGGGGAGCGCGAGCGGGCGCGGTTGTCGGAGGAATTCGAGCTGGGGGATGGTGAATCCTCCGGAGCTGGTGGGGGAGGCAAGACGAAGTGGAATGTACGCGAAGCAATCTGTATCTGTGATCTAGAGAAGGGTCGGCCGCTTTGCAAGGAAGATGAGCGGCAATAAGTACCTGTCGCTGAGAGGGACCTTGCTGCCACTCCCCGACCAAACACCGTCCACCCATGCGCCGTTCCTGCCGATGACAATAAGCACGAAGCGTTCTTCCTCCTCTTCGTACTCAATCTTGGCGTGCAGGCGCGACACGCTCTTGAGAGGGCCAAGATCTACGTCGACCTGGGGGTTCTCAGAGGAAGACGCAGCCGAAGCGGGAATGCAGCGACGACCGATGGTGACATTGAGGGTCTGAAGATAGTATGTGAAGTTGGGGAAGACCAGGCTGTAGTATGCGCTGATCTTGGCGGGGATAGAGTCGAGCTCGGGGGAGAGGCGGGAGGGGGAGGAGAGGGCATCCTGAGTGTGGGCGACGAGGGCGGCCATGGCTGGCGGAGACGCAGAGCGTTGAAGACGACGCGCTGGAGTCACGCAGACGTCCTGAACCAGACACCCCGGCCAGCGCCGGAACCCTTGCCATATATGGCCCACGCGCCACCGCGACCTCATTCTTGATCCGTCCTCCCTGCACGTTCTGCTACTTTGTGATCGACCCATGTCTGCGCCCATAGAGCCTGTCGCGGAAAAGGCAAAGGACGAGCTCGACACCCTCGCCGACCGCAATGCCGACTCCACCGACTCCGACGTCCGCTACATGGCATATGGTGCCCGTCTACGCACAGCCCTCCGCGCGGGCCAACGCTACATAGCATATGTGCGTTTCCGTCGAGCCCTTCAACGACGCACCGCTCATAGCGATAGATTCACACCAGACCAGTGACATTGGCGAAGCGTTTCGTCCGGTTGTGCCTCCTGCTATTGTGACCGCTGCATACGGCATCTCATGGTTATACCTTGCTGGGTGCGTCCTCCGTACGAGCTATCCGCTCCGCTCCGTACAATGACCTTCATAGAGATGTCGGGTACGAGGCGTATAAAGCGCATCGTAGAGGCCCCACGCCTCTCGAAGCCGCACATTTTTCCGAACCTACCCGGGTTGGAATGATCGCCGTTAAGCGGGCTGTCTTCCAGTCAATAGCGTCTATGTAAGTCTAACCTTATCAAAGCTGCAGGCAGACTATAATTGCACCGTGTCATACATAGGGCTCTGCCAGCGTTCACAATCCATACTGCCGTCAGACAGGCCAAGAAGGCATTTGTGAACGTGAAGAACCCCCGCGTCAAGACTTGGGGTCCGACCGTCTCCGGTCTCGCAATCGTCCCCGTCCTCCCTTACCTCTTTGACAAACCAGTGGAACATGCCACAGATGCGGCATTTGAATGGATCGAGAGACAGGTTATAAAGCGAGAGGAAGACACCGAGGTTCGACAATAGACAGGCATATCGCTCACAGTGTTAGTTCCAATTGCTTATGATATGGTCTTGTACTGATTGGTCGACTCCACTCTGCCAACCCTAAGTTAACCATTTGGGCTAATAAGAATCTAATGGTTGGATACATCATGTCTAATATAAGCTGTGCTCGTAATACGAGAGATGAGACTTGCGCTTGTGCACTCACGAGCACAATGTCAGATACAACTTGCTGCAAATGTCTTGACACTGATGGCCTCAGGGCAACACGCTTCTGTCAGACGGCGATCGCATCGACATAAACTTCGTACCGACTGACACACTCAGCGTGTATCGCTGCATGACAGACACGAAAGCAGAAAGGAATACAACATATATGCGAAGAGTAAATAATCTAGGAGGTTACAAAATCCAGCGTACCGGGGACAAGCCAGCCCCTAACTCAAATGTCATCCATTCCGAGATCAATCTCAACCTTCTCGCCAGGCTTGAAGGCGGGCAGGCCTACCAATAGACAGTAAGTTGAGTGACATATAAAACTCTCGACTGGATACGTACCGCGGTAGGGGCAGCTCGAACACCTAAAGGCATCGCCTAGGTAGCAGCTCCCACAGCTGCTGGTTGCTTTCGGAGCGGCGGCAGCGGCAGCGACCAGTCTGTCCTTCTCGCTCTGTGAGACCTCCATCGTTTGCCCACTCTCCGCACCGTCAAGCACGACGACCTTGCTCTTCGAGAGCTCCTCCGCCTCGAGGTCGGCGAGACCACACGTGCAGCCCTTGCACGCCTTCTTCCTCCGAGGAGCACCCGAGGATACAGGCTCGCACGGGGCCGGGCGCTCGCGGTCGGCGTCAGTGAGCAGGCTCTCTGCGTCGATTGTCGGCGTCGAGGGTGCGCTGAGCGTCCACAGGGCTTTCTTGGATGCTTTGTCTGTCTTCCGCCGGAGGGGCAGTGCTGCGACTGGCGCAGACTTCAAGGAAGCGCTTGGGGCGTGCGCGGGCTTTTGGGCGATGAGGGTGCCATCGGGGAGCGTGGAAAGAATGGTGAATCCGGCAAGCGTGAGCTCCGACGGGAGGTTAGGGAGAGACGATCCGAGATTCAGAATGTGCAATGACCCGAGCGACTCGAGCCCTGCGAGCAGTTGGGACAACAGCTGCGGCAGTCTTGGTGACAGGGCCTCATAGTCTGGTGGCGAAAGAGCGACATGGACAGAGGAGAAGCTGGAAGTTGTCAGGGTTGAGGCTACCCAATGCAGGCGCAGAGATATGTCAGCGCCGGCGAACGCAGATCACAGTATGCAATGCGCACCTCCGTCCAAGAGCCTGTCTACCATGTACTTTTCCACCTGTCTTGTCTCCTGCAGGCTAGTAATGAGTGACTGGTACCGACCATCCTCGGCCGTTGCGGGAGATCCTATCGCAAGCGCAGGCCCCTTAACCGGTACTGCCGCGACGACTTTTTGGTCCTGAGGAACGACCGGAGAAGCATAGATTGCTGCAGGGGCCATGGTTATACACAGCTAGCTGAAATGAATGAGGTGTGGTTCGTCGGGCGGCCGGGGTTTTGAAGATTTGAGGACGGGGCTCCAGACGGAGTAGTGTAAATGACTCCCTTGCTTACTATTGGAAGAACCTAATCAAAATGACACAACCGCTTGTCACGGTAACGCCATACTTGTCACGTAGGTTCCGCACACACGCTGCCGTTGCGCTCAACATCGACGGCGGCTGCTTATGCGATTTGCTTATTCATGCGTTGATATCAGTCATACAGCAGGTCCTGGTGTCTACATAGTTTCCCACAATAGACCACCAACGATAAAATCGATTGAATGGTTAGGCATACGCGAATGTATGCCTCATAGCTTCCAGACTTGCTCCCGTTCGTAGCCCATCGCGGCCAGGACACCACCAACTTCGCCCTGAGAGAAGTTACGCCCAAATGGTCCTGCAATCGCAGAAATCATCCTTGAATATAGAACCATGAGCTTGACACGGTCGTGACATAGTCAGGAGGACTTACGGATCCGGTCCGCAAACTAAAAAGAGAATTCTTTTTCCATCTCTTGGTAGATTCTCCGAGCGGAATCCTGTGCGCAGTAAGCTTTGCCACCAGCTGCTGTTTCTCGTGGAACCGACAGCGCGTTCGACAGCATCTCGGCTGATTTTGCCCACCCGGAGGGCGGCAGAAGTAATGGACGGATGTTGAGGGCCCTCCAGAGAGTCCACAAACAGAGATACAGTCAAACGTTCGGGGGACTTCTGCGCACAGGACAAGAGGGGTGCAAGGATCTCCGTAGGTGGTAGTTCGATAGGACGACGTGATGAATGGAGGAGAGTAAAGCGCGTTTGTGAATATCGTGAATCATTCTTCACCGCTGCGTGATGCAGGAGCTGGTAAAATGGTGTGATCCCTGTGCCTCCTGATATCTTAGAACAAAGTCATAATTTTCAGGTACAGAGACTGTAGGTGAATTATGGGGCTTTACCATAATAACTTCGTCCCACTGACCTTCCTGCCATGGCCATGTCTTCACTGGTCCCCGGATCTCGATCTTGTCATTGACATTCTTCGAGTGTAGCCATCTACCTACTTCGCCCTTCGGATACCGTTTGATCCATAGCTTCATACGACCCTCTTCATCGATACCTTCCAAGGGCGTATACGGTCTCTCGACCTGTATGTCGTCGTCTTTGATGAAGATAGACCAGATTGGGGCAAAGATATTTTCCTCACGAGAAGGAATAGACTGGGGAGGCAGCTTCAGGGTCAATAAGCGTGTCTCTGTGTCCGGACAGGCCTCGCTTGCTACAAGTGTAGTTGGCGTAAAGTGCGCTGGAGACAAAATTGCGCTGTCATATGTCGGAGCAGCTCGTGAAGCGTCTGGCCAGAAGAAGTAGGCTGTTGCTAGACCAGTGGTTGCAAGCGCACCGTAGACGATGGATGAGGGCCGTTTGGATCGAGGGGCATCGTGAACAGCAAGACTACTCCGATATATTTTCTGCGCTCTATTCCGGCGTGCGGCAGTGGACGCAGCTTTGCGAAGATGGACGTGGTGACCAGACGGGAACATCTTCGAGCTGGCGTTGAGTTCCCAATTTGGAAGCAGTTCGACGCGGTCACACCATGCGTCATCGAAGTTGACTTGAGTTTCGGAGTTCGATTCTCTAACGAATCTTGTCGTTGATCTTACCACTGCTCTTTCATACACTACTATCCTCCTTAATGCCGTTGAGGTGAACGAGCACACAGCCTATCATTCATTTCTTTTACTAAACTTCACGACATTCACGATAATGAAACGAGATTATGACTATAGCTTTGTAAACTCAGATACACAGGACATCACCAGTGCTAAAGTTACTCGCCCTCATTCCTTACAACACATCGCGACGCCGGCGACGCAACAATCTACCAAATTCACAGCTAGTCCCGTAAACAGCCCTCGCCATGCGGGACTCTTCACTCCTACTCTTGAACTGCGAGTGCCCCTCCTTCCCCCTACAATCGGCTTTAACACCGATTTTCAATCCAATACCACATTACGCCCGAGCTCACTCGCTGACACTCAGTTCCATACTTCCGCCGTCGACGCGCTATCTAACCGGTTGACGGGACTTGGGATTCGCTACGAATCCCCCGCTACGGCAGAAATCTCGTTCTCGTTCGGTCAGGATGCGTCCTTACAAGTGACCCCCAAGTCGTCTGGATCCCAGGCCATCTCTGGCGACCCGTGCTCACGCGGGGACGTATGCCACGGCGACTTCTCTCCTGGTCTCCGTTTGTCTGACTCTGAGTTGATATTGGTTGAGTGCTATCGCTCTGACGGCTCGACCGATGTGACGAATAGTGCTTTCGCCTATTCAACTTGCCCCATCGGCGACTATATGGCTCATTCCCCGTCTGCTTCCTCTGTGCCGTCTCTCTCTCATGGCGGTAGCTCCGAATGCAGTCTAGGTGACGATTCCCACACCGGTTCTGTGAAAGACAACCTGCAATGCCTACTTGACCTGTACTCGCCTGCGCTCGGCAACAAGACACCGTCTGGTTCGGACGCTCTTGTAGGAATATTCGCCGATGTAAATCTGCGCCAACTTGCCATCAAGTACGATCCACCGGAACTTGGTGTTAATCCTGCAGATATCATGGGGGAGGATACGTGCGTCAAGTCCGAGACTGAGACTGATGGCAGTCCACATTTGTGCTATCCGTCATTCTCTCCGCCGGAGCGCGATATGCGAATCGAAGACGCGAAGCCTGACGATGCAGCGTTCCCAGACGACGCTATCAATGTGATTGTGTCAGTTCTGTCGGCCTCGAAGCGTGAGCAGGATCTGCAAGAAGCGCGACTTTCGGCGCAATCAGCCTCGTGTCCTCCTTGGCCCACGATCCCATACAGCGGAAATGCGTCTGCAACCCCCGCGATATTCTCTCATTTAGCTGCGCCCATGGCGACACAACACTGGTCCTTCCCCTCACCAGCTCGCATGGCCCCACCTGACAGGTCGTCTCTCGCCCCGATATTCTCTCCACAGGCAACACCGTTTGTTCCTCTGTCGCAGGCAGTAGATCGTGTTATCAAGCCTCAAAGCCCCATCCTGAACGCTCATATGGGTGTAGATTTGCAGCTTCTGCGGCGCCGTGCTGACGACTTCCGCCGCACCAACCCTGGCATAGACATTGACAAGACTTGGCTACAGGAGTATGCTGGTCGACTCTCCGAACGCGGTGAACTGATCGAAGATTACCGCTGCTACGTTGTCGGATGCACGCAAAGAAACAAGAGAAAGGATCACATTCTGGTGCATATTGGATCTCACGTTGAACACAGGCCCTTCCAATGTAATCACTGGTGAGCTTTCTGCCTCCTTCCTGAATGTACTCTGACGGGTTGCAACGCTGCGACAGCGGAATGAGGTTCTTACGAAAGAACGAATGCAAGCGGCACGAATCAAGTCACGGTGGTCGCAAGCCTTTCCAGTGCTCAATCTGTGCCCCTGTGCAGGATAAGAGCTTCGTCCGCCAAGATCTACTCAAGAGACACATGCGCGTTGCTCATGGGGTGCAAACAGAGTCTGCGGCGGATAGACGCAAGAGAGCAAAGTTAGCCGAAGATGGCGAATTCTGGCCGTGAAGTCTTCCGCCAGGTGAAGATGTGTGCCGCGCGCCACGTCGCGACCTACAAATCTGCGCAGATGTACAGAGATGTAACTGTATTTGTACCAGTAGACGTCGGCCGCAGGATGATATGCGTGAAGTATCCTATTCTCTTCAGGTGGGGATGGCAAAGGAACGCGGACGTAGCTACGTTTAACCTACGCTGAAGCGATTAAATAACAATAGGGATAGTAATAAGTCATATCAGTGTGAACGGATTTCAGGACCTCGCGTCTGGGAAGTTAGCATGGCTCCAGTCCTCCATAGTGTCCGACGATTGGGAGATACCGAGAACGTTATGTATGGCGGCAGCGGGAAGAGAACGAGTGCCCATTGGCCTCGTGCCCCTGAGGGGTTTCATCGGGCGAGCATGCATACTCTGCGATCGCAGCATGTGAGCATGGTGTGCTTCTTGCGCGTCCAGTGCGATATGCGAGTGTCCGGCGGTGTCCAACTCGTCGTCGAAGTCTGATGCATCTCCGTCTACCTCCTCGAGCATCGCGAGCTTCCGTTTGTTGGCAGAAACTGTTCGTGCATTGCCGCGATTCGGGAGGGACATGTGGACTTCTCTGAGGGTATCCTTGGCGGACTTGAAAGGAAGGGTTCTTGTGAACGGCAGCGCTTGTTTTGAGGGGGAAACATTAGGAGAGACTGGCGCAGATGCAGCATAGCCCTCCATGACGCCTTCAGCAGTAGAGTAGGTGTTTCAGTCAGAACTATTCGTATTCGAAAGGCCGTTCGAGACAAACTTACTCTTCCTCACCCTGGACGCCATGTTGCGGAGGCGTACTGCGAGGTCAGGATCCACGCTAGCAGAGAACGCGTCTCAATGGTGAGCCCATGTGATTTGGTCTCATGTAGCGTACCCATTCTGTGGAGCCGCGTCCCCGGAGTTTTGAAGGATATGTTCTTGTGCTGTAAGGGGTCGTTTTGTCGGTGAAGACATGTTTGGAGTTTGGAGGTGAGGACACGGTCGCGTCTGGGGTATGATTGCATGCCCTAGATCACGTGTACGCGTTTGTGGGGAATTTACGTAACTGAACGCGACCGCGCCGTCTCCGTCCGAGGCTTCTAAACAGGCGTCCCTCTGTACTGTCCGCTCTGCTGCACGACCCTTGGACTTGTTTCACCGCCAGTTTGCACCGGCTTGCTCGCCACTTGCCACTATGGCGGACTATGAGGTGCCTATGAACATGCAGCTTGGTGAGCAGGGGCGTTGCGCCATGCGCGGCTCCTGCGGCCCAAAGTCATGGTTCGGGAAGCCTTTACCGTGTCCATACGACGGTCCTGCCTCGGAGGTGCGTGTATTGATATTAAATCATACTCATATGAACTATGTCTAATTTGCGGTCTCGTCTTCTTCTCCAGGAAGATGTCGACCGCGACCTGCTCGTCTCACTTTGTGGTGCGGAGTATGTTGACGGACCTACCTGCTGTACGACTGCTCAGCTAGAGACCATGCGCGACAACTTGGGCTTGGCCGAGAACCTGATATCATCCTGCCCCGCATGTCGCAACAACTTCCGTCAGTTCTGGTGCTCCTTCACATGCTCTCCCAACCAAGCGACTTTCCTGAACGTCACGTCCACCCAGGAATCCTCCACCGGTCAGGAGGCTGTGGAGTCTGTTGACTTCTATGTCTCTAATCGATTCGGGGAGGGCTTCTTTGACAGTTGCAAGAGCATAAAAATGGGAGCCACGAACGGCTATGCCATGGACCTCATCGGTGGAGGTGCGAGGGATTATAAAGGCTTCCTCAAGTTCATGGGCGATGAGAAGGACATGGGAAGCCCCTTTCAAATTAACTACCCACGGACACTCCCAAGTGGAATGTCTTTTTTCGATACCGATCCTCGAAATTGCTCCGACAATGACCTAGAGAGCAGGTGTACCTGTATTGACTGTCCAGACATCTGTCAGACACTTCCTCCCGCGTCACCGCCAAATCCCGAGTCGACATGCCATGTAGGCCTAGTCTCCTGCTTGACATTTGTGCTCATAGTTGTATTCTCGCTTGCGCTAGCTTCGTTCCTGCTCGGCTATGCCTTGCAGCTAACGATCCGGAAACGGCATTCGTACGAACGGGTAGCACTTTCCACGGATGCTGCGTCGGAGCATATAATCTCACCTCGTGCCCACGCGCGCGGCCTTATAGGGGCGTCGTCCCTCTCGAATGGCGATGGTGAAGAATCAACGGGAGCTCAGTCCGAGTCACGTAACCTCGGCCGGGGTGCATCCCTATTGGACCCCATTGATACTGTTCAGCCCCGTCAATATCGCCTCAACAACATCTTGCGGCGTGCCTTCTACCACCTCGGCCTATTTGCCGCTTCATACCCATGGCTGACGTTCGCCACCGTATTTGTCTTAGTCGCATTGTTGAACGTGGGATGGAAGAATTTCCAGGTGGAGACAGACCCTGTGCGACTTTGGGTTGCTCCAGACTCCGAGAGCAAACTTCAGAAGGAATTCTTTGACGAACATTTCGGCCCATTCTACAGACCGGAGCAAATATTTGTCACATCCTCTCCATCTTTCGCCAGCGACATATCAGACGGCCTCACCCAGACTATACCTGAGAAGCATCCAGTTTTGTCATGGGAGCACTTGCAATATTGGTTCGACGTGGAAGCAGACATCCGTGCGCTACGATCCTCGCCCAATGGCTATACGTTGGAAGACGTATGTTTCAAGCCTGCTGGGCCAGATGGGTATTGCGTCGTGCAGTCCGTCGCAGCATGGTTTGGCAACTCTCTTGATCCATACGACAATGATACTTGGGCGGCGCATCTCCTCGACTGTGCAAGTTCACCAGTCCAATGCCTGCCGGACTTTCAACAACCTCTCGCGCCGCAATACGTCCTTGGTGCAGTGCCAGAGAAAGACGGCGTCAAGGATTACTTGGGCGCTGAGGCCCTCGTCGTCACCCTCGTCGTATCCGACTCGCTGGATCCGCATGTGCAAGAGCGGGCTATGGAATGGGAGCGCACACTCAAGGACTACCTATATCATCTCCGCGAGCGTGCACCGGCAGAGGCGGGTCTCGAAATTGCATTTTCGACCGGCGTGTCTCTGGAAGAAGAGATCAACAAGAGCACGAATACGGACGTTAGGATTGTCGTCCTATCCTACATCGCCATGTTCTTCTACGTGTCACTGACCCTAGGCAGTGGGTCGTCGATAAGTCGCGAGGAGGGCGTTCTAGCTTCGCTCACACAGTGGGTAGCCAATCTGCCGAAGTTGTTCAAACGGCAGGGAGTGGCATCGTCGTCGTTGTCCATCGACTCGCGCGATGTTCCCAGCCTGATCCCCCGTCTTCCTCGGAGCCTATTTGTTGGCTCAAAGTTCACATTAGGCCTATTTGGAATCGCTCTTGTCATCCTCTCAGTATCCTCCTCCGTTGGGTTCTTCTCCTGGGTGGGCGTCAAGGTCACGCTCATCATCGCCGAAGTCATTCCCTTCCTCGTTTTAGCTGTTGGCGTCGACAACGTTTTCATCCTGGTGCACGAACTGGATCGTCAAAATCTCTTGCACGGACCCAACGCCGCTGCCACAAGTCAAGGCCTCGGATATGGTTTCGCCGCCCCAATGTCACCAACACACTCGCGTGCACGCCCACAATTCGATTCGTTACCATCTAATGACGATTCTGAAGATGCAGTGTCAACTCAAGTCTACCTTTCCCCAGAAGAGCGTGTCGCAAGGACACTGGCGGGGATGGGTCCGTCAATACTGCTCAGTTCTATTACTGAGACGCTCGCCTTCGCATTGGGTGCGCTGGTCCCAATGCCTGCCGTTCGTAACTTCGCCCTATATGCTGCAGGAAGTGTACTATTGAATGCGGTCCTGCAAGTCACTGTCTTTGTGAGCGCGCTCGTTATTGATTTGAGGCGAGTCGAGGTAAGCAAGTCAGTGAGATTGACCATCATATGTCACTAACGTGTTCAACAGGCAAGTCGCGTCGATTGCTTCCCATGTGTCAGATTGTCATCGCGCATAGCTTTAGTGGATGAGGCTCCCGCCGGTGGCGGTCTTGGGCTCATAGCACGCTTCATCCGCCGACATTACGCTCCTTTCCTGCTGAAACCGGTCGTAAAGGGCGCTGTATTGCTAACGTTCGTTGGCATGTTGTTTGCTTCAATTATCTCCATGCAGCATCTTGAGCTTGGCTTCGGTGCGTTCCTACTTCTTTATCATACAGAACACGATTAACATAATTGCCATAGATCAGAGACTAGCGCTTCCATCGGAGTCCTACCTCGTAAATTATTTCGACAACCTGGACTCATATTTAGACATCGGCCCTCCAGTCTACTTTGTCGTCCATGATGTCGACATCACGGAACGTCATGGGCAGCAGGGCCTCTGTGGTCGCTTCACAACGTGCGCGGACAACTCTGTTGCTAACATCCTCGAAGCTGAGCGCAAACGACCCGAATCGTCCTTTATAGCCGAGCCTGCGTCTTCGTGGATTGACGACTTCTTCAACTGGCTTGACCCCGCTCACGAGAAATGTTGCCGGGTGCGGAAGCGCGACCACACGGTCTTCTGCAGAGACACCGATTCCCCGCGCCTCTGTCAGATGTGCTATGAAGACCGCGAACAAGCATGGAACATCACAATGACCGGGTTTCCTGAGGATGAGGAGTTCATGCAGTACCTGCGCCAGTGGCTCGTCCAGCCCACAACAGAAGACTGTTCCCTCGCTGGCAAAGCATCCTTCGGCACCGCGCTCTCACTATCTCCTGATCACAATGAGGTGCTCGCGTCACATTTCCGCACGTTCCATACGCCGCTTAAGTCGCAGGCGGACTTTATCAACTCCTTCGCCGCCGCGCACCGCATCGCGGATGGGCTGTCGCAGGAAACGGGCATGTCTGTCTTCCCGTACTCATTGCACTACGTCTTTTTCGACCAATATGCGCACATTGTCGCGATCACGGAGCAGATTCTCGGGCTTGGGCTTGGCGCGGTGCTGCTGGTCACGGCGGTACTACTTGGTTCGTGGCGCACAGGCACAATCGTCACCGGTGTCGTCGCGTTGACAGTGCTCAGTGTCATGGGCATGATGGGTGTGTGGGGCATCATGCTGAACGCGATCAGTCTGGTCAATCTGGTCATCTCTCTTGGAATTGCGGTCGAGTTCTGCGCCCATATCGCCCGCGCATTCATGAGCGCCGGCTCAGGCCTTCCGGTCGACCACCCTGCTGGCCAGAAAGAGCGGGACGAACGTATGTGGACGGCCCTGGTGGACGTTGGGCCCTCGGTATATCGACGAGCTTAGTAATTTGGGACGTGCATTGATGGTTTTCCAGGTCTTGTCAGGAATCACATTCACGAAACTCATTGGCATGTGCGTGCTCGCTCTGACACGCTCAAGATTCTTAGAGGTAAGTTCTAGTATCATTATTCATTGTCTCGTCTCATTCAGCTCGCTAGATCTATTATTTTCGTATGTGGATGACTCTCATTGTCTCTGGTGCTCTGCACGGTCTCGTTCTACTACCTGTCGTTCTGAGTCTGGCGGGAGGCCCCGGATTCCCTCAGCAAGAAGCTGATGAAGAGTGGATGTCACATGCGATTCGTAACGACTATGAATACACGTGAGTAACATCGGTCATCTTTGTCTCTCATTCATTGACTCGCCAGCAGACCATTCCTCGCAGATGACGACTCTGTTCTCAGTGACTAGACTATCGATACCCGTTTTTTGGGCCAGTAATAGATAATATGTATACTACGCACATGCTAGGTACGGCACTGGAAACCGGACATTACATGTTATTTTTCGTGATATATGCACAACGTAAGCGCAGCAAAATCAGCAATTAGTTCTTGGGTGTCCTCGACCGGCTATCCCTGATATCGTCTCTACTCCAACTCCTCTTTCTGGGACTGGGAGACCGTGTGCGGCTGTGACTGCGGCTGCGGCTGCGAGAGTAGCGCGAGTATGGCGAGTATGACAACGACCGTGAGCGCGATCTCGGCGAGAACGAACGCGTGCGGGAGCGGCTCGAGCGGACGGAATAGCTCCTCGAACGCGAACGTCCACGATATCCTGTTCCACCGCGCTCGTAGCTTGGGGACCTGCGGCGGGGTGGCAGACGGTCGCCCCTGCGGACGGGTGAACGAGAGCGCGAGCGCGAGTATGGACGGTAAACGTCGCGGGAGCGGTCTCTTGGTGGTGGAGGTCGACGACCGAAACCTCTGCCGCGCCCAACATCGTTGAAGCGTCCTCCGCGGCCGAAGCGTCGGGGAGGTGAGCGTGAGCGAGATGGCGAGCGACTGAGGGAGCGAGGCCTGTCTCGACCGAAGCGTGCGCGCGGCGGTGGGCGAGGAGAACGCGAGCGGGAGCGTACTGGGAACTCAGATAGCTCGACTTTGAGCACAGCACCGTCCAGCTGGCCACCATTCATATGGGATATGGCCTTGTGCGCAGACGCGGAATCGGCGAACTCGAGGGAGGCCTTTCCCCTGTTTTGCCCAGCTGTCATGGTCGTTAGGGCCTCATGGATCGCACAACGGTGCATACAACTCACATTTGCCGAAGATGGGTAGATCTATTTTGACAATATGACCATAGAAGCCGAACACGGTGCGTAGGTGGGCGTCGACGACATTGCGGGTAAGATTAGACACCTGAATGACCTTCACGTGTGACTTCTCCACGCCATTGCCATTGTCCATGTCGACGTCGCCATCGTGAAGAGGGTGAGGAGAAGTTGAACGGCCTCGGGTGGACATTTCGACGACGTCGCGGTTAGAGAGCAGGCGTGACACTGTTACCGTCCTGTGACACAACCGCTGGGATCTCGATCATTAGATCACAGATCACTCGCCAAAATTTCATTCAGCGGGACAATATTATAATCTGAGATTACTACTCTGCTCTCTCTTGCCATGGCAGACAACTCAAAACAGAGCAAGCCCTCTGGGTCGTCTAATGCGGCTAAGCCTCGCAAGAGATTTGTTGGCAGCAAGTCTGCAGCGCCCTCCAGGCCGGGCATGGCGTCCACAGTCGCAAACCAGATTCCGCCCGACATCCTGAATGATGCCCAGCTGAACGCAGCGATCAAACAATTACCCTCCAACTACTCCTTCGAAATACACAAGACAATCCATCACATACGGAAGAATAATGCCGAGATGGTGGCGTTGCAGATGCCGGAAGGACTGCAGATGTTTGCCTGCACCATTACCGACATCATTGAACGGTGCGCAGGTGCTGCCCTCCCGTACCACCAGCATTGCTACTCAACTGACGTTCTGCCTTAGGTTCACTAATGCGCTTACCGTGATCATGGGCGACGTCACGTACGGTGCATGTTGCATTGACGATTACACCGCGAAAGCGCTGGGATGCGACATGCTGGTACACTATGGGCACAGTTGTCTTGGTATGTCCCAAATTTATGTTCGGCTTATACAGGAGATTTAATCTTCTGCAGTACCCATCGACCAGACAACAATTAAGACCCTCTACGTGTTTGTCGAGATTGCTATCGACTCTTCCCACCTTCTCCAAACCATTCGTCTTAACTTCCCAAACGACCGCCAAAAGTTCCATGACGCACTTTTGGACTCCGAAGAAACCGACAGTCAAATTCCAGCTGGCAGACCCCTGACGCAGGGCCACCATCTTCGCATAGAGGGTCCAGACACTTCAGGAGCAGCTTCAGGCACTTCTGAAGAGCCGATGTCAGGCTCGTCACGAAGCATATCCTACGAACCGACCCGTCTTGCACTAGTCTCGACAATCCAGTTCGTAGCCGCACTGTCGCGTCTGAAGGACGACTTAACGACTGAGTATGCCGACGCGCAATCCGTGCGGCCGCCTGCTGGGATGATCGAAGGCCCATCGGGACTTGATGTCAACGAGCTTGCGGTCGGACAGCCCAAGCTCTGGACAGGCAAATACGACGCCAATATACCGCGCTCTAAACCGCTCTCCCCTGGTGAGATCCTTGGCTGCACAGCACCGACACTGGGTGACGTTGATGCCCTCATGTAAGCCTCTGTCTCGCCCACTGAATGTCGTTAAGATAAATTTCTGACCAATTTCCTCTACCAGCTACTTGGGCGATGGGCGGTTCCACCTCGAGTCCATAATGATTGCGAATCCCACCGTGCCTGCATTCCGTTACGACCCCTATTCCAAGAAGCTTACCCGGGAGCGGTACAACCACACCGAGATGCGCACTATTCGCGACGAGGCGGTGCAAACCGCTCGTCGAAGTATCAACGCCCTCACATCGACACCTCTTGCAGACGAGAACGGCTTGCAGCGCTCGAGTCCCAGCAAAGATAAGGAGCCGCCACTTTGGGGCGTCGTACTGGGCACGCTCGGTCGGCAGGGCAGCTTCAAGCAGCTGCAGGCGATCACACACCAGCTCAACTCGTCGCGCACGCCCATTCCGTACATGCCGATCCTGCTCTCCGAGCTTTCACCCGCGAAACTCGCACTTTTCGACCCACATATCTCGGCGTTTGTGCAGACGTCCTGCCCGCGTCTGTCGATCGACTGGGGTTACGCTTTTGACCGTCCGCTGCTGACTCCTTACGAGACAGCGGTCGCGGTAGGCAAGGCAGTAGGCTGGATGGAGGAGGTTAAGGGTGATGAAGTGGTGAGACGGCAGGACAAGGGTGGTGTATATCCTATGGATTTCTACACGGCTGGCAGTCTGTGGGCAGTCGCCAGGACGAAAGCATCGTATTGAGGAGCGGCAAATCATGGAAAATGCTCGATGTATCCATACGTCGTATTGTACAAGAAGCCGTGTCCGTACTCATAGCTATCAATACACCGCTGCAACATTAATTGCCACCTCAGACCCTACGATCACATGGATGAGTTCATGCTTTCGACGATTGGAGAACGTGAATGCTTACCCATACGCATACTCGACCTCGTCTACCCCGGCACCGGCGTGGAAGGGTCCCGATGGTTCACGAGGCATAGGACCCGGCTCCTCGTCATCGTTATCATCCGCAACCGCGCTATTCCCATCGAGCTCGAACGGCAAAACAGGCCTAAGACCGTTCCCAGAACTAGACCGGCGTCCGCCTCGGGCGGGAGACTTAGTGAGAGCGGCCATCGTCTTCGGGCTCATGTGCTGAGTAACCAGTCAGCGCTCGGCTTCCGCGAGAGCCGGAGTTAGGATCGTCTCACCTCCCAATTGTTCAAGTTCTCATCAGGAACGTCCCGATCGTCGCGGTCAGCATTCAGACGAGCTTCATCGCCCAGTTCACCGATAGAGACAATACTCTCGCTATCGCTGATGCCATCCGCGATGTCTGCTGCATATTCGGGCAGTCTGTGCCAAGCAGAGGTACCCCCGTGCATCGGTGCCTGAGGTGCAGCCTGAGGGTCAGTATAACCCAGATCCGAGAGATACTCCTCGTATTCCTCCTCAAAGGCGATATCTTCCGTGATGTATGGAAGGAATATCGACGGATCTTGGGCCTGCGCGCGCAGCGGCGGGAACACATCAGCTGCGGTCGTATTTGGTGTACCAATGGGTCTGATGAGTCCCAGCTCTGGGCCTGGGTGCAACCCTTCCAAATGGTGCGAAATGCTCGTAGCGCGCCTATGTGCTCCTGCTTGGTGAGCTGCCGCTGCGCCGTAACGCTTCGTATTGTCTGACAAAGAGAGAATGACTTTAGCATGGACGATCCCACGAGTCGGGCATTACTCACAGAACTTGACTAGATGCCGCAGGGCTTGCTCTTGTGCCTGAATGCGGCTACGTTGATAATCAACGTTCAAAAATGGTCGTCGGAACATACGTACCTGCGCATCCATAGCATCATCAACCTCCACGCCAGTGAGCCACTCATCTCTCAAATCGGGTCTGCAATTCAGATAGATGGCAGTGATCACTTGCATATTTGCTAGTCAGGTAGGGGTGAGGCGGCGGTCACACGTCACACTAGGCGATGAGCTCACATTGCCGCCATTTCCTCCCACAGAACGGTACTTGGCTCTTGATCAACTTCAGCACGTGGAGCTGCAGCATTGGATGCTGCACTTTCAGTATCCGCTTGAGGACAGCCTATGTTCTGGATCAGGGCCATGGCCATCGTCCTCATTGCGAAGTCCTCACCGAGCTCTTGTATTGAACGAGCATTCTGATACGGTGTGACCGATGCTTCGACAACTTTTGCATAATCTTTGCAAAGTTGATGATTGAGAAGAAATTCCTCCACGAGAACTCCGTGAGGAGGTCCACTTCCTCTTCATGTTTCAAGCCGTTAGGAAGTGTGGTAGTCCGACTCATTGTCTGACGGGGCGCCTTGTACATGTTGTCGTCTTGCCCTAGTTGCTGTTGATTCCGAGAAAAATGCATCTGGCAATAGCGGAAGAAGCTGTGCACATGAGAACGCCGATCACTTCTCATGCAACGATGGGACCTACTTGTTCTCAGGCGAGTCGGCTTTGGAGACAACCGTCACCGAGACCTCCTGTAGACCAAACATCTTGAGGATCAACAGCAGACAGTTGGTATCAAGCAACTGCTGCCCGAGATGGTGGAATTTCATGACATCTGTGGGACCGGTCAATGTCGGCTGTCCACAAAGACAGATGATCGCACGTACGAGAAACTTTGAACCACTTCAAAACAAGTAGCAAGATGGCAGACACGGCTTTGGACGTGATTTCCCGATGTCGGATTACGTCAATCTCATCCAGCGTCGGTGGTGGCGCAGGAGGTTGTTCGATGGCTGACAGTATTTGAGCATATCGCTTGTCGCCAGTGTTCCAGGTACTCACGTGTTCCCATACCGGGAGGAAACCCAGTGGAACCTGCAGAAGGCGGCGGCATGCCATTGGCGGCTGAGACAGTAGCTAATAAAAGTTTCAGCAGTACGAGAACCCAACCCTGGAGAACGGGCAGCACAGCACTCTAGGCAAACGTTTGAGTCGCTGCGGCGTTGTGTAGAAGAGGCTAACCAACGTAGATGTGCTCAACTCGCTTCAACCGCATCAGGTCTTCTTTGCGCTCCTTTGCCCGGCGCTTTTCAGCGGTAGTCTCAGCCTCAACCATTGCCTTCTCAGCCTCGGCAATTTTCGTGTCAATAAGTGCAACGTCAGGCAGGGCCTCGGTTGTATCATCTTCAAGTGACCCCTGCATAGTGATGCTTCACGACTGATGCCATGCAGCGTTGTGAAATGGAACTTACGGTTGGAGCGACCTTCGGTTCCAAAATCGGCTCGGACCCGGGCATGCGTTCGAGTCCGCTCTCCACAGTCATACACTCTTCCCGCGTCTTCCACATTTGCCAGAGCGACAAGCTGACGTACAAGTGCGTCGTGTACAGCTTGTCCGCTTCGTCAATGGCATACGGGACAAGACGTGAGCTGTTGTACCGCGCCTGACGTCGGGAGAACGGGAACAGAAACGGCCTGTTTTGGTCCGTCTGAAATTGCTGTTTCTTCGGCTTCGGAGAAGGCGGCGGTGAAGGTGCAGGCGTCGCAGGTTGCGGGATCGGGCGGAACGAGTTTGATTGCTGCATCTGGTGGAAGGGGTGGCCGTGTACGTTGCCGCCCATACCCGATTGTTGTGATTCTGTGTCATCGTGATCGTAATGATGTCGCACAGGGATGGGTGAGTATGCCTCGGCGAGCTTGGACGTATTGATCGGCGTGGGCACGGGAGCGGTGACCGGAATCGGAGCAGGAGGTGGGGTGAACGTCGGGTATTTGACGGAGATCTCCTGCCGGAAGGCCTCGAGGTCCAGCGGCGACGCTTTAATTGGTATCGCTGATGCTGCGTGCGTGAGATAGGACGTCGCTCGAGACGGGGGGACGTACCGTCAGCCAGCACGGGAGGGAGGCCAGAGAGCTCCCGCGCGAGCTGCTTCACGCGAGCGAGTTCTCGGATTCCGCCACAACACGTCAAGATAGTCTTCCACAGCACTAGAAGGAGCTAGAGCGGGTCAGAGTGAAATGATGCACACGCAGTGCCGGCGGCTCACCTTCTTCACCGGGTAGCCCTTGGCGCTCTTGTCGCGCAGCCCGGCCACTACGTTAAACAAATACACGGGCAGCGGTGGATCGAGGCTCACTGTGAACAGCGAGTCAGCAAACGTGCAAAGACTGTGCCTTCGGATGACTTACTGAGCTCGTCGGCGAAGTCATCATGGCCTTTGAATGCTTCCACCATATGATAGAGCATACCCAGATAGACAGACAGTTCCGTCGTTACTTCTTCCATGAAGTCTGCCTTCTCAGAGGACGAGATGCTAAAGCGCTCTGCATCCGCATCGGATAGACTACTACAGAACGGAAACCATGTTAATGAGGCAGATGATAAATTAACGCTACCGCCAGCTGAGGTAAAGCTTGCGGGACCTCGTTCAACTCGCTGCGTCCCACTTCAAAATCGGTTTTCAGGCGGGTAGCGCCATACCTCAGAGACTAGCTAAGATAGCCAATGAGGTCACGACAGCGGTAGAATCCCCGTCAAGAGTGAAAAACAGAATAGGTCAGGGACCATGACCCCTGCTGATCGCTCGTTCGAGTCTGGGCATTGGCTATACGTCATTCACTAGTTCCGCTGAATTGGTCTATGACACAGCGGTGGCCTTGAGTACCGCAAAGCTCCATCTCACCTCATGGCAATACTAACAATGACACCAGTAATGAGTTACATACCAGAGGAGATCGTGCTTCGAACTGGCAATCTTGATCGCTTCAACGACGTTGCTCAGGCCGTTTGCCGCGCGCACCACTTTGCAGTTCTCGAAGATCCAATGCAATTGGTGCTCAGGCGATGACGTCTCGGCGAACGTGCCTAGAGGTTGGTGTCAGAAAACGCCTAACGGGAGGGCAAACTCGATTGGTCGGGTGTGATTGACGCCAGTCACCACGCCGTGGGGCGACGTCGCCGGCGTGTTCGCGACCGCAAGGGCCAACTCTTGCCCACTCGCAGGTTTCAAGTCAGTGCTTCCGTGCGCCGCGGGACAATTGAAGTCAAGCGATGCGGTCTGTCATGTCTGATCTCTTCAGTGATATGGCAGCTCGCATGGCAAGCAACTGCCAGGCGCACGCCGCATCCAACGTTTCCAGGCCACAGCGAACACCGAGGGCAGTGAGAGATGGGCGGCAATTGAACCGACCAATCAAACTGACAGCACGCTACGAATCTGACCTTGCAAAACGTAAAGCAATCTGCGAGCATTTGTGAAGCGGATCTCAGCGTCGCGATGCTCCAGACTCTCGAGGAGGATCTCTACATGAGCTTTGCGCTGCGTGAACGAGCTCTCGATCCATTCTGGTGTGTCTGTGAGAGTCTAGCGGAAGCTAAGGACGCGCTGTGCGCACCTCCGGGGAAAGAGCCTTCCCAAGCCTTGAGGTTCTCGGCTACCTGGGGCATCTCGACATAGGAGTAAAACTCCTCGATCTCATTGAGGACCGTGTCCTCGTCATCGTACTTGAAGTCGTAGAAGGATTGCTACTTTGTCTCAGAGTCAACGGGCGCATCACACGGGTGGTGTACGGGCATGCCTTAGGTTTGGGAGCCGAGCCGACCATGGCTTTGAGCTGCCCGAGGGTGATGGAGTCAAGACCAACCTGGGAGCCGTTGTTGGCATTGTCCTGGGACTGCGAGGACATGTACGGCGGCAGCTGGGGAAAAACCATCTCGGCTAGGCGGGGACTGGAGATGGACAGACGCGAGCGGTCACGGTGCCGCGAAGCGCGTTACTGGGGCGCGCGTGGTTGCCGCGCCTGCGAAGACGTGTCGTGTTGCCGCTCTGCGTAACGCTGTGCAAGGTGAAATTCACGGCACACTCAATGGCGTGGAAATGGACCGCTCGCACTGCGCACCCCGTCGCAGCTGGCCGCAGGGGGGGAGGGGGACATGTGCCTGGAATACTTCGGGTGTATGCCGCTTACATAAGCAGGGGAATAAGGGCAACGGAGCTGGACTTGTTTTCTTCAAGCCACCACCATCTTGGCCCCCCCCCAGGATCGACCCCTCCCCTCGTCGGTCCCTCGTTGCCAGTTTCCTGTCCATCTCACCCCGACGACAGCGACGACGTCGACAGGAGCGGGCGTTCCTCGAACTGTTCTAGAGATTCTCTGGCTGGTGGAAAGTAGCTCTCTTAGCTACCCCCCCCGCCCGGTCTACCATTCTCCGTCGAGCATTCTAAAAGGCACGCCTTCGCTGCGCGTTCGCCACATCCTGCCCTGCTCTCGAACGTTATCGTCGGCCAACTCCTGCCATTACAGCTTTCACGACTTACCTTACGACCGACCTTTTCATCTCAACCTCGATCAACGGGCTACAGCAGTCTTCGCACACAGGTCGCCACCTTGCGTAGGGCTGTACCACGGCTCGTCTCCCATTTCTAATTGCAGATGCCAGTTCCCGTCCCGCTCTATTCCAAGCAGCCAGCGCACCCAGTAATCAAGATCAATCAATCCGTCGACTCTGATTACCAGCCGTCCGTATTCCACCCCTTGACTCAATCTCTTCCGTTGCCACCTTGTGGCCCGCCTCCCTCTTTCGCTACACGAGAGGAGTGGATTAGTTCCTTACCATCGTGGAGAAGGAATAAACCTCGTCGTATTTGGGAGGAGGATCCCGTCGAAGACTACAACTACGTTCGACAGGGTTTTGAAGAGGGGTTGACCGCCGCGGACAACGCAGCGGTCATTAAAGGAGCGCCTGCGCAAGCGTGCATTCCGCCCATCTCGACTCTCTTTGCGAGTGCAGGCTTCGCCTCGCCACCCCGACCAGCGAACATGTATACGGATTACGGGGGAGACGTGGATGAAGAAATGAGTGCATACTCATCCCGTGTTCACGGTTGGCAAGGCCGTCACGACGACGTCTCGCCGATTACCAACGCGGGGTACGAGGACGTGGATATGGACAACGTGGTAGACCCCACAGCACGCTATGAAAGTTTCGGTACGGACACTTCTGGATCCTATCGGGATTCTGGCTTGGGCCACTTCTATCCAGCAGAGGCGTATGAACGAGGCGCTTTCAGCCCCGTCTTCGAGGACATGTCGCCTGAAGCCGTCCACATGCACGAACCCGCTTCTAGCCCTATAGGTCCTGCGACACCTTTTGGCGAATTTGTCGACAGGGCGGTGGCTGCCGCACAGCTCGTGCCGCCTTACGACTACGTCCGTGCCATGAATATGCCTTTGGAGGTACGGCAGTTTTACCAGGAAGATCGCTGGGGTTCTCAGTGCCATCAGTGTCAGAGTTATGTTGTCATGGATCAAGCGGCTCCTGAACCCGTCGTTACTCCCACCGCCACAGTGACCTACAAAAAGCTGGCTGAGCCGCTTTCTGAATGGATCGCTTCCTACGTGTGGAAGGTCTGTACGACAGGCATGAGTTTACCGTCTACCTATGCTCAGCCGATGTAAGTTTGACACTCCCTTCCCTTTTCACTCGAGACTGATTCTCGCGCAGGGCATTCATCAAACCCTATCCCAGTGCGCCCCCGGGCCATTTAGCGGCGTCGACCCACTCGATGCTGCTTTCCACCCTTCTGCAACCTTCGGCTGTCTTCCTGGCATTGTGGTACATTGTGCGGCTGCCAGTATTCTTCGGTCCCGTGAACCTAGATCGCGATCTCCATAAGAAAGAAATTCGCTTCCGAGCCGAGCTATTGGGCGAAGCACGTATGAGCTATGACAGGGATGCCATTGAGTTGTATGCACCTTTCCGGCTCATCCTTCTTGGATGTATGCTCGCCAACAAGTGGCTGGATGACCATACTTTTTCCAACAAGACTTGGTAGGCTCGATCCTTCCGGCATGCATAAGTACTGGCGCTAATTGGTTCGGCAGGCATACAATCTCGAACGTCCCCATTCAGTCTATCAACAAGCTCGAATCTCTCGCTCTCGACATTTTCTGCTATGACCTGTCGATCTCGCCGTGCGAGTGGACTGACTGGTTGTCGCACTTGCTCTTGTATCACTCGTCGTTGAACTCCGGCGCCTGTCCGCAGCCCATCTCCCGTCCGTCCACGAGCCCTCATACTATCATCCGCAAGTCTGTCGAGACGCTTGTTCACACTGGTGTCGTGCGACCGACGTGCAGTCGTCATGGCAATGCGACCTGTACCTCATGCCCGCCTGAACCTGTCTTCGTGGGTCCTGAGGAGCGCAGGAATGATCGGTACGAGTGCTCTCGGCCTCACGACCAGAGCGTGGACGCCCTGGAGATTGACCTCGACGAAGATGGCCCCCTCCGGGAAGAGTACCTTCCGCGGCGTCGTATCAGCGGGGTAGGGTCGACGCACCGCTCTCAAATCGCCGCGAAGTTCGCCAATTCAGATAGGACCTTGCCTCCGCCGGCGAAATGGAGTCCTGCCGCAGACTCGCCTATATTCGCGCCTCGGAACGTTCGTGAGCCCCGACAGTATGTTGCTCCGCAGCCCGTGTCGCACATGCCTGTAGTTCTGCCGCCGCCGCCACCGCAGGGGCTTCCCTTCTATCATACAGCGTGGTCGTACGGCGGTTACATGCCCGAGCATGAGAAGGTGGCAATTCCCGAGCATCCTGCGCCCCATCCCGCTCCCGCTGTCTATCACACCATGCCATCTTACGCGGGTTACGACTACGCCTACCCCATTGTCTCGAGTCACTCGCGCTCGCACTCATTGTCATACAACCAGGTAGTGGCCGGCCAGCCTTATGGTCGCCCTCGTTCCTATTCCCAAACCGGGTATGACCAGGGCTATAGCGACATTCGTTTCACCGACGGACACTTTGCCCCTCCCCCGCCTGCTCCTATGATGACCTGCTGGAGCCCGATACACCCGGTCAACAATGCGTCCTTCTACGAACGACCCTTCGAATACCATCAGAGGCCTCTCAAAGTGTGAATGCATCGTCCATCCATTAGATGCGCGACAGAATCATAGACTGTTGCGTGCGGCTCTGCAACATGGAGAGGCGGAATGATTTTCGCCTCTTCATCGCTCCTTATTATAAGTCTTCCTGGCAGCCGACACCCTGTAATTCATACTCCTACTCAGAACCCCTAGCGCCAGCGCTGGATGTGTCCTTTCACCACTCTCTTAGTCGCGTCGGCCGGCTTGCCTGTGTCTTCGGTCCACGGATCATCCATGTCTGCTATTTTCGTCTGTCTCGTCTGTCTCTGGGCTCTCCCATCTTCCGAAGAAGACATATCCATCCCGTCTACCGGAGCCGCGTCACATTTCTGATTGTCATCGTCATCGGCATCATCGACAATATCGCATCTCGTATATATTCTCCACTTCCTCCCAGACCGGTTCGAGGCATTGCGGCCATCCACGACCGTAACAGCTTCAAGCGTTTGCCGCTGTCCTCGTCCCGCAATACCACGGTCAGCACGCCCTAATGGACGGTTCACACTACTTCTCTGATCTCGTCAGTACTGTCGGAATCTCGTTGTGTACAGACTTCCGCCCCCGATATTTGACGTTCCCCCGTAATGTTTTCATGTCATCTCCTTCTGCTCTTTGATGTTGTTTCTCACGTTTCTTCAACGGTTATACCTTGCATTGACAAACGCGCAAAAACAGTTGAAAAGTAGAAAACCCATACATTCTCCTCTTCAGACACTCTACGTTTTTCCAGGATATCACAATCCACCTGCCCCACCCCTCTGCCCTCCGAGTTACTCCTATCCTCCCTCCCGCATTACCCACGAAGCCTCCTTGTATCCCGCGCGTCTCCCCGCTTCGTTAGTCCGTAGGCAGTCTGTGTTTGTGTCTCTTGGACATCGAAGCTGCTCTTGCTTGTACATGTCTTTCCAATCGTGAGACCAGTTATGCCTCATTACTGTCAAGGACCCGGATGACTTCGCAAGTATGTCGTGTAAGCTCTGAAGGTGCGTTCGCGGAGATTATTTAGTGTTGTCGACATCCGCAATTCGAACGTTCTGTGTAATTATCCATTATATTGTCCGCATTTGGTTTCAGAAATGGCGTTTGGTGGGTAGCTTGTAAACCCGCGTATGAACGTTCCGCACAACCTCGATGTAAGACTACAACTATCGAGTTTCAAGGCACTTCTCAAGTCGAGTGAGAGCAATGATAAGATTTTGGAGCGAAATACAAGTTTTATAGCTACATTGGCCACTGTTTGACTTCTCTAATACACAACATACACGTGCTGTTTCGTTCATAGGCGAACCACGATGAAGGGTACCTTGATGCATGGCACAGTGAGTACATGCCAATCCCGGTAGAGCAAAAATCTCACCTCTACATCTTCGCCTTCCTCGTCGGAAACCATGACCTCGACAATGAGGTGCTTCGTATGAGGGGGGATTGGCTTCTTGCTGACGTGCTCTACCAGCCTGCTGAATTTCATGGGCAGACGTTCCTCGCTCTGGAACCTACATTGAGCACAATGTAGCCACACGATAAATGACAATTCCTACCTTCTTCTTGCCAACGAACGAACTCCAAAGCATGCTGACGCCCTGGCTAACCATTGTAACCTCAAGGTTGTGTTTTTCGCGGAAGTAGTTCACGATCTCTTGCAAGGAAGGGTCGTTGTGGAATTCGAAACGATCCCACAACGTCCATTCAGTGTCGTTGTATTTATTCTTCGGCGCAGGGAGAGGCTCCGAGAATCCGAAGAACGGCAACGCGAGGTTAACGAACCCGTTCTTGTAATTCTCGAGCTTGTCCTTGCCATCAATGATCTATCAAAATACAAGTGAGCAACTTGCGTTTCCAGCATAGCCGAGCACGACTGGCCTTGTACAGCTCCAAGCAGACCAAACCGGTGACAAGGGATGTCGTCGTAGCGATGGCCGGGATGATTTTCCCAGCAATCTGCTTCGTGGTGTGACGATCCGCAGTCTGAATCGTGTAGTTCGTCGCTCGGAGATTAGAAGCAGCAGTAATGAAATCGATGTGGAAGTTCGTGTCGTCGTCTTTCTCGAACTCGACCGGGTTGAGACGGTAGCCCACGAGTGAAGACGGGGGCGGTAGCTGCTTCATCAAGTCGGACGTACTATCGCTCCCATCTAGGAAAACTGTAAGCTGCATATTCAACACGGTAGAAGTTCATGATAGCACCTGGGTCAGAGCCCTGCTGGACAGGCTCATTCTCGTTCACCTGCACCTTCACGCCACTTCTTGGCGTGAACTCGGGTACAATGACCGAATCAGCGACACGCTTGAAGACTACAGGATCAGTCTCGCCTCGGAGACCATAGTTGAATGCGTGCAGGTTTGCTGCGGCGATGATGAATTGCAGATGGGTCGGCTAAACACAAGATTAGCACTAGCGTCAAAAGGACAGAAGCAGCCACATACGTCGTTGGAATCAAAGGTCAACGGGTTGGGCGCCCTCTTCGGACCACTCCAGAACGGCTGACCCGTGCTTGTCACTGCGTCCTTTGGCAGGCTGTACAATAGCTGACGGATCGCATTGTTGTACTTGTCCTCGAACTGCAGACGAGCCCAAATGATGCATTCCTCGAACGTCAAGGGCTTGTTCGTGACCAAGTACGAGACGATCTGCTCAACCTGCTCCTTCGACTGGCCGGAATACTTCAGATTGTTCTCCAGATAGTTTGGTTCCGACAGATAAGCGTTGATGGCCTGCGCGGGCTTAACAAACATGTTGTCGAACTCCGTCCGCGACCACTATATGCGCTATCGTCAGTAAAGCAATCATGCTAAGGTTCCAACCGCTTACCTCGATCGTGTGCTGAATAGCATTCGGGAAGTTCTTGACAGTGCAAGACGGCGTCTCCTTTTCTGGTGGATCTTGCGACGAAGAGTACGACTCAGTCAAGTAAGGCACGACAACTTGCGTGTTCCCTTTGGTACCCAGAGTACCAGATTCCAGGAGGGGCTTCAGGTAGAACACGCATCGCTGATCCATGTATTGACCTATCAATAGGTCAAACATTGCTATACAAAGGCAGGTTGTGTATAAAGTACGCACGAGCCTTGACGTTGTCCAAAGCGTTGGTTACACCATCGATGCCCGCAAAGAAATCGGTATTGTAGACGTCTTTCCTGCATCAGCAAGCCTATCGATACTTGACTGGAGGGGGCACTCACTCTCTGTGTCAGGACCAACTGGCTCTTGCTTGCTTTGGATCTTGCCCTGCAGATCAGGGTTCATGTCCGCGACAGCCGCAGCGGCAACCTCTGCCTTGAACTTGCCCAAGTCCTTCGCTCGGAAGAGGAACTGACGGTTTAAGTTGCTCTTCTCGATCGTATCCAAATCCGTGACATGAATGACCCCCTTCGGGCCAGACGCGAGACCCATCATGCTCCAGTTCTTGAGCATCTCACAGCCGATGGCGCCCGAACCGACGAGGAACTGCCGGTGGTTGGCGATCTTCTCCTGGAACGTCTTGCCAAAGACCGCAATCTGGCCATCGTAGCGCGAGCCGATCGGTTGGCACTCTTGTTCCGTGGGCAGTGTGTTAGGCAGCGACTCGAGCGAGTCGAAGTACATGTGCTGCACCATGGGTGTGAACTTCGCGGAGCAAGCCTTCAGCACTTCCTGTGCAACGAAACCACCGATGACAGCTGCGAGCGGCGTCACGTCACCAGTCGCCTGATAAGCTAGCTCCGTGAGCACCTTCTCGTCGGCATCAGCATCCAGCTTCTTCGCCAGTGCAATGAGCGCGGCGGCATCCTCAGCATTGCGCGGACGAGGAAGACGCTGATGCTGGGCCTGGAACTCAGAAAGCGCTTGGAAACCGACGTGGAGAGTGGCAGGACGGTCGAACTTGGCGAAATCCGTAATGAAAAGTTCTGGTGACTTCAGAGATTCACGTAGAGGTTTCTAAGACAATGGGTCAATACTACTTATTCAATTTGGCTAGAAATAAGCAAGAAGCTCACGAATTCGAGGATTCTAGGCATCTTCACTTGCGTGAAGATACCACCAGTCTTGTACTCGCCGAGGTTTGAGGTTTCACCGATAGTGAATGTGTAAGGGCCTTTCACGGAAATCTTGCGCGGTTCGCAACCGTTCAGCTCTTCCATGCCTTGCACCTCGGAGAATGTGACAAAATCACCATCCTCCAGACCATGTCGTGTCTCGTCCAGACATGTCACAAGACCGTCCTTGTCCTACGACTGATCTCAGTAATTAAAGCGGCAGGGTTATAGGACTTGACAAACCCGTTCCACGGAAACAATCATTCCTGTATGAGGCTGCTCGCCGGTAGGGTCTACAACGGTGAACTTGGGACCGAAATCATTGAATACAGAGCTGAAATATGTCAACATAATGGACCATGGGCCACGAAGTGATCTAAACGTACCCAAAAAGGCCGCGAGTCTCGGCAGCAATGAAGTGGACGCCATTTGCGTGCGTCCATTCATTGATTTCCAGCTGCTTCTGCAAGCTTGCGCCGCACAGCACAACAACCTAGCATATTGTCAGAACGCGTGCAATAAGTGTACGCGAAACGCGTTCATATGTACCTGGAAGCCCGTGATCATGTCTACCGTAATCTCCTTACCGGACTGGCCGCCAAGATTCCGCACTGGTACATACGCATTCAACTCGGCCAGGCGGGCAGCCGCAACGTCTGCGCGCGGCTTTCCAACGTCCTCGGCACGGAGGAAGAACTGAACAAGAGGTCAGAGTGGAGTTATAAATCGTGTCATTTGCGACCGACCTGACTGCTAAGATCTTGTATCTGTACTGGCTCTGGATCATAGATCGTAACAGACTTCACGCCGGCCAGCACCACGTTCTTAGCTGTGAATAAATCGTATCATACCCCGCAAAGGCTTGCTAGGCCTGTACGCACCGATCTCAATCCCCAGACCTTTGACACCGACAATAAGGATATTGGAGGCGGCCATCCGTTTCATAGCTATCCAAGGTATGATAGATTATCCAAGTAACACGATTTGAAGCCTTACCTTCGTGGCCGAGCACATAGCTGTGCACCAGCTGCGTATTAGACTAAACCATTCTACGGAATAGCGGCCTAGGACTCACAGTTGGCGGGAGTAGAGGCCCTCGTCGATCGCGGCTTCATCTATGTCCATCGCGGACGCAAGGTTCGTAGCAGCCATATTGGTTCGTGAGTTGTGCGGTCAGTCCTGAAGATGATGGAGAGTAAGAGCGAGAGCAGTACTTGGTGAAAGGCGCGAAAGAGACGCCTCAGCAGCGGCCTTATGATAATGCAGCGCGCGCTACGCGTTCCTGACAAAGCATCCTCGGTCGCCAATATGGGAAATGCCGATGGGATGAGAGATCGTCTATGTACCACCGATCACCTTGACCCTGATCATGAAGTATGTCGCGCTCCTGAGTGGTGGCAAGGACAGCTGTTACAACCTCCTCCACTGCGCTCGCAATGGGCATGAGCTTGTTGCTGCGGCATCTCTTGGCCCTGAGCATGGAAAAGGTCAGAATATTTTGTCTTCAATGAAGCTATGATGTCATTTAACAGTCTACACTTTGGCAGAGGAACTAGACTCGTATCTCTATCAGACCGTCGGTCAGGATGCCATAGAATTTGTTGCTCAAGCGCTTGATGTCCCGCTATACCGAAGGGTCATCTCTGGCGCCGCTGTCGAGCAAGGCTCCGAGTATGGTGGTAGAGAGCCATCCCAGGCCAGCGGGGTATCCGGAGACGAGACAGAAGACCTCTACGCGTTATTGAGTACGGTTAAAGTGAGTTTTATGATACAGATCCAATGGAAAGCTACTAATGGCGTTCAAGGAAAATCACTCAGATGTACAGGGAGTTTCCGTCGGTGCAATTCTCTCAAATTATCAGCGCGTGCGGGTTGAACACGTGTATGATTCACTGGTCGTATCTGTGCACTACATTTGTTGAGTACTCTGCACTGCAGGTGCCGTCGTCTCGGCCTGACGCCGCTCTGCTACCTGTGGCAGCGAGACCAGGCCGAGCTGCTCGCTGAAATGATCGAAGCAGGAATGGAAGCAATTCTCATCAAGGTCGCCGGTATTGGTTTGTCCGTCAAACACCTTGGAAAGACTTTAGCGGAGATGCAACCAGAATTGATCAAACTGGTAGATAATAACAACAGTATGTTCTGGGGAGCTTTTAACAGCTTTTGACTCCAGAACGAAGCGTACGGGTTGCATATATGCGGGGAAGGTGGAGAGTATGAGACTCTGACCCTAGATTGCCCACTCTTCAAGCGTAGGATTCAATTGTAGGTCCATCGACCTCAATATATACCGCGCTGCCATTCAATGAAACCATACAGAACAGAAACAGAAACAGTCATTCATTCAGACAACGACTTCGCAACAGTCGCATACCTCAGGATTAAGAATGCTACCCTCGAGGATAAACACTCGCGTTTGCCTATTCAACCGACAGTACCTTCCTTGCTCTCGGAAGCCTTTGAACAAATCCACCATACTGTTCACAAGTCTCTGTCTGACCCACCCATCAAGTCACCATCTATTCCAGATGAAAATATCGCGCAGCTTCCGAAGGTCGCCGATTGTCCAACCATCAAACGTATAGGTCAATGGGTCGCAATTGCTGACATCTCAGTCATTTGTACGCCCGATGTCTCCCTGGAGGACGAGGTCCGAGACTGTTTCCTCCAGCTGCAAGGTTGAAAGCAATGTCATCAATATCTGCCCCTCCCGCTGACTGTGTATCCCAGCGCATCTCAAGGCCTACGACCTACAGCTCTCCCACTGTACCAACATCAACATCTTCCTCTCGTCCATGGACCTCTTCGCCCAGGCCAACGCCGTATATGCCACATTCTTTGGAAACAGCCCACCTGCACGCGCATGCGTCGCTGTCGATCTTCCCTCGCCAACAAAAGTCAAAATAGATTGTGTAGCGTACGCCGAACGCAGTCCGGCCGACCGCCAAGCGCTGCATGTACAAGGACTGAGCTACTGGGCACCCGCGAACATCGGCCCATACTCTCAAGCTATCGTGGTCTGTCCCCTTCCTTCGTTCTCTACGCCCGTGCTCTGAATGCCACCCGCTAGGTGAACGAACGGATCTTCGTCTCTGGACAAATCGGGCTCATTCCAAGCAACCTGACGCTCCCTTCTCCTCCCTCACTGGAGACCGAGACGGCACTATCCTTCCAGCATGTCGATCGCGTGGTCAGCGCTCTCAAGAACAACTCAGGTGGGGGCTGGGAAGGACACGAGCAAGGCATCATTTATTGGCTAGCCCGTGAAAGTGACATACCACATGTCAAGATCGCCTCAGAGATATACGAGAAGGTAGGTCGACTCTTATTGTCAGATAAGCTTCCCCATAGAATGAGTTGGCTCTCACTCCAGGATGCTTCCGCGTCAATACTCTTCGTGACCGTCCCGACACTGCCAAAAGACGCGCTGGTTGAAAAACAGGTCCTGCTACACACTGGTCGATGTCTCATACCAGATGAAGATGATGTCGTGATACGATCAGTGTCGCCCAGCTTCCAACGAGGTACGTCTGTCCCATCCCAGAATCACCAAGACAGGAGTTTATGTCACCCACGACGTCGCAGGCGATCAGATGGGTCGCGAGTCGTCTCGGACCCATTGGGAGATTTCCTACTTCGATGAGACTGCGTCTGCGGTCACACTCATATGTTTCCGTGGAGATGAGATCGATGTTACCGCGCTATTGACTCAAGTACCCGAACTAGCCGCAACTTGGACGAATGCGCTATCTGTGCGGCACTTCTATCGGCATCACACGACCATATCTACCTGTACGTGTATGTCCCACCTTCACAATCTCGGAGTCTAATCCTCGTCTAGTCCGTCGCACGGTCGAAGTTCTGTTTGAAGGGCATACGCTTCCCGCAGTCACATCGATACCCTGCCATTCAATCGCAACACGAGGCCTCGACGATGACTGGGATTACGCTATGTTTATCATATGTGCCTAGGGAAACATCCCGATCCAAAACATCGTAACGTACCAAGCCCGATGTGTTGTATCCAATACACTATTCTACAGTACTAATATACAAGCGAAACATCATGGCGTGCCCTCCTCCTTCAGCGCCCTGAGTTCGGCGAGACGCCGCCTCATCTCCTTCTCGGTACGAGTAGGTGGGACCATACGAGCTATTCCGGCTCCGCACTATGTAAGAGTATGCCAATTAGACACGACCAGATCAAAGCAACAACGGGACAATACCAATGCACAAAGACCACCGAATCGCAGGACCCATGCAACGCCATTCTTCCCATAATACGTGGTGTGGTGGGTAGGGTCGTTGTCCACATCCGCGTCGACGATGTGGAAGATCGCACTAGACACGAGGGCAATCTGTACCAGCATCAGTCCACTGCATGGCTCTCACACGAATATGAGCACGTACTATGAACTGAGGGAAGACGATAGCCAGATTATGGATGCCCAAGATCGTTCCGCCCGCGATAGGGTCGGCCTGCAGAGCAACTGCGTCGGCATCAGCTTGGTCAAACGAACGGCGGCGTTGAAGCAACGGAGCGCGTTCATCTTGACCCTCGCTGCGGCGGCGAATGGCCGGCGTCGAGCGCGTTCGACTGTGCGAAGGACGTCTGCCCTGTTCTCTGGCGATGCCTTCTCCAACCTCCGCGTTATCATGTTCACGCTCCTTGAGGAACTGATCGCACACAGTCAGAACCCAGGGTCGTAAGATTGAAGAAAACGTATACCTCCATGATGATAGCAAATGGTATCCAACATGCAACTGCCCAGCATATACCGACCAGACTTATTGCAATGATAGCCTTACAGAAGACGTCAGACTAAGCTACGGAAAGGATTGTGCTGTAACATACCTGCCAAACCTTGGTGATGAAGAAAGTCGAGAAAGTGATTGCAGCGAAGAGTAGCATAGCTCCTGTCCATATATTTCGCAGGAAAAACGGCATCAGGGGTAGTCTCAAGGGTTGGCCGCGACGAGCAGCGTCGGCTCTCCATTCACGAACGCTAGATCTCAATCTGGCTACCTCGTCGTCTTCGTCCTCGTCGTCCTCATGCGCAAGTAACCGGGTGTCGCGCCGAGCAAGGTGGGGCAGGGTTGCGCCAGCGGTAACAGCCACTGAGTACACCATTAACTAAATGCTGCAACTACACCGGTTGATGCTGACCTATGCTATATATGAGCATTGCGAATTCACCCATTCTGGTCGCCTCGTCTTTGTCTGGATCACGCTGTTGTTCATACGCCATGACCTGACCGATATAAGTTGTGCTGTGAGGTCGCGATGGTCAGTGAGGCTTATAAAAACTCAAGACCAGTCGCATACGCATAGAAGAGGAACGGGAACCTGCGTAGCAGTTAGCATGCAACGAGGTTCATTTCAATTTCCGCTACATACCAGCCCATGAATGCGAAGACCTGCACGTAACAGACCCTCCGGATCGGCTTGGGGAGATGGACGATGGCGTTGTATATGTTGTTCAAAACATCCCTCAATTTGCTCCTATTCTATTGTCAACGTCGGGGGCACAAAGATCACAGGAAATGACAGACCTCTTCTCAACGCGCCGTGGCTCGCGCACCTTCTCCTCCTGCGTGATGCAGGTAATCCATACAGTGATGACCAGTATTGTCATGCTGACGACGCAGAACTTGCGGAACTGGTCACCGCCAAGCAGGCGCAGGACGGGCATCTTAGCCAAAGGGAGGAAGCCTATCGTGACCATGAGTGCGACAACTTTCGAATTCATTGAAATTCTCGCTTACCAAAACCATAGCCAACTATGTTTCCGGCATTGAGCATCCGACTGTGCCATGCATTGCCAGCATTGAGCTGTTCCGGTGGAGTGATATCCAGGAGCAGATTCCGTAATGATGCTTGCAATGCATTAAGCGCGAAGTCCAGCAGATAGAAAGACACGATCGCTAGACCGATTGCCGTATGCTGGACCTAGAGGTTCATTGCGAGACGGTTTGAGTTCAATGGTGTACTGTCTCAGACAGTCCGACGTACGGATTTGACCCACTTAGGGTCCCAGCTGCCCGCGCCTCCTCCAAATATATCAACGAAGAATGCTGCAATATTCTGGCAGTACGCAAGCGTAATAGTGGAAAACACGAGGACGGTGGTGGAGAGCACGACCCAGTAGCGACGGCGATACTTGGAAGTCGATGCATCAGATATGGCACCTAATCGTTAAACAGTCGAGCAAGTCAGTAGAAGTATACTTCGGTGAAACAATGACGGGTACTTGCCTATGACAGGCTGTGCTATTAGACCACTGATCGGGCCGGCCAACCATACGAGGCTCGTCAACGTCTCCGAAAGACCAAGAGATAGCAGGAACGGCGTGCCGTAGCTACACACTTCCGAGTTCAGATAGATATGCTGCGTTCACAAGACAAACAAGCCTACCCCAGCTCCACCGTCCATGCGACTTGCGATCCGGCCATGGATATACTCAGATAGATGAGGTCAAGCGTCGACATCCTGCGCCCCGCAGTGTCCGGCTTGTCTGGTGAGCTCTTCTTGCCATTCGCCTGACTAGTCCCATTTCGCGTCACCTCTTCCTCGGCGGCATCCTGCGCATTCTGCTCGCGAAGCCGCTTCCCGTTGCGCGAGGGCCAAGGGATCTGAGTGGTAGGATCGGGATCTGCGTCTGCAGTGGTGGGGAAAGTCATGCCAGCGTCGAGAGTGATGGAGAGGGACGCTGCAGCGCAGCAGGGACCGGTGACAAGCTATAAGTGGGGGGAACCTCGGCGATGAGTGCCTCTGGGCCTTGAGGACGGCATGCACCCTCTGTATGTAAGTACGTCTTAAGGAAGACCGTCACACCGTCATTCGACGCGCCCATCCAGCGTCTCCCCAGACACTCTGTCTCACGTGGTCGAGCACTCTTCGAGGGCTCGCTGAGTCGAACATATAAGGCGATGAAACATAATCACACTTGAACGCCCACATTAAATTGTACGGCACGCTCGAAAGCAGCCGGACACAAATAAGATAATGCATTCAATGTGCACGAGATATCGATGCATGCAGCAGCCCAGAACGAACGGTGAGTAATTGCACAGCGAATGAATATCGAACAACAGCATGAGCACAGCCGCAGTACAGGTACACAACAAGTACAGACCTCCCAATGTTCAAGAAACACGCAACAGTGCAGCGAACGAACGAATACCTCAGACCCTACCGGATGGCCGCATTCACTGACGCATTCCTCCGGTGGCCGCCGAGGCCTATTTGCGGGTCGATACCAGGTTTATGTGATGAGAGCAGATTGAAAGGCAGACGACGTGAGTGCGAGGGGGGTGCGGGGGTGGCAAGGGAGATAGCTGTAGTGGGGGTGATTGTGCGCGTGCGCTCGATGAATTCCTCCGGCTCCGGGGGCGGAGGGAACCTGGCATAGTCGCCCGGTGGCCCAGTAAAGCCCTCGCGAGATATAACTTCATCTCTCCGACGCAGGGTCGGCCGCGACGAGCTTTGTGTTGGTGTTGAGAGGCCCATAGAGTCGTGCGTAGACGTCGGGGATATAGGGGGAGTAATGTGTTTCAGCATCGCAGGACTTGTACCCGATCGATGCCGGAGCATATCCTGTTGTGATGACGAAGAGCCTGAACCCGGCACAAGGGCTGGAGGATGGGGATTACTTCGGAGCTGAGCCGCGGACGCCGACGGGCGTAATCGACGCCTCGGTGCGACCGATCCTACCGTGACTAATGAGTTCAGCGGCTTGATATCATCATCGGTAGGGGCGGGGCCCGCTGGCGAGCTGTTCTGTGATTGGTTGTCCGTGGATGCGGTAGTTGCGCTCCCGCTGCGTTGGCGGAGCTTGTACTTCTCCATCGCATCGGCATCTCGTTCGCGCATACGCGTGGCTATGGGTGATAAGGCTGATGCCGGATTGTGATTGGGCAGAAGTTGAGTGTGCGGCTGTGGTGACGGCGAGTTGGCGGAGAAGGCAGTGCTGCCAGAGGAGCTAGCGGAGGGTTGTGCTGGGGAATGTGAGCCCGAAGGCAACTGAGCTGGTGGTCGTGGCGGAGATAACGAGGAGGCTAGTGATGGGTGACTGCGGGTGGAATGTATCGCTACGTTGTCTAGTTGATCACCGCTATCAGAAGTGGTGGTCGTGCGGCTCGTTCCAGAACCGCTACGCATTCGGACGGACCCATTGGCGATGCTGTAAGCTTTGGGAGGCGGAGGAGGTCCTACATCTGGGGTTCCGCCCCATTCGGTGCCTCTGGCGGCGGCCTGGGCAAAAACGTTCCGACGGGCTTTCTTGTTGTTTTCAAATTGGGCGCGAGCTGTATCCTGCAGGACTTCCCGGGTGGTGGTGCTAAATAGACAACATGTGAGAGCGACTCGTGAACAAGTGTGTGGTCGACGTACGAATACGCGTAATCGGAAGGGGTGAACCCTTCATTGTTCCGTGCTGAATATTGACAGCCTCTTTCGATCAGCAATTGCACAACCTGTGGCACCTTTAGCCATATGACACATTGACGTAAAGGATTCTACTGACCGAGATGTGATTCCAAGCGCTCGCACTGAAGTGCGGCGTCGGTATTTGTATGCCTGGAGCACGAGGAAGACTTACTAGTGCAGTGGGGTGTTACCCTCGTTGTCAGCGAGATCACAGTCAGCTCCTAGATCACAGAGTATCTGAGGGCGAACTCAGCATCCCCTCTATGTCGCAGTCACGAGATGTGTCAACTTACCCGCACTAGCTCCTCGTTACCCTTCATTGCCGCTACATGCAGCGGGGTCTTCCCTTCGACATTTGCCCACTCTAATATATCCGGATAATGATCGTAGTAGAGCCGTGCCATGCGTAGATTAGCACTGAAAAACTCATGGTCGCTGGGGCCAGACCCGTAAGAACTAGAGAGCGGCGGTCTTGCCTCGGCCAAAAGAATGAGGATGGTGTTATTGTCCGAGTCCTGGATTTTCAGTCAGATTGTCTATCGATCATGGCCCAGAAAGTGACTTAAGGGCACATACCTTGCTGTATTCATGGTCATCATGGCCGCTAGTTAGGAGAAACTCGAATGTCTCCTCATGACCGAGAAAAGCAGCCCAAGCCAGAGACGTGAATCGTTTGTGAGTTGGGTCCGGGTTCCTCATGTCGGTCCGCTTGATGAGTCTCTTGACCAGAAAGAGGTTGTTCTCTGCACATGCCAGCGTTCAGTACCTCCATAGCCCGGCAGCAGAGGAGACACACCCTTGACCGCTCGCCGGAGCCTGACAGTGGCGTCCTTCTCAGCCATGGCGGTGAGTGTCAAACGAAACGGCGTGGGAGAGCCCCGGGAGGGAGCGAGGGGGTGATATAGGGAAAGACAAAGACAAGAAGACGGTGCAGCACAGCAAACACAGCAAACGATGAGGACTCGACGGGCACATAATAGGACTGGTCCCGTGACAAACATCGATCAAGACGGACGTCACGACCACGAGTCCGGCGATCGCAGCGCGCAAACTCCCATGGTTGTTCGCCGTGAAATCGAAATCTCGCGCTTGTTCGCTCCCGTCCTCTTCCTCTGCCGTTCGTCTCCACCTGTGTCGACCCCGCGTCTTCCCTGCTCCTTCTCGCCATGCCCAAGGTCGTCTCTCGCTCCGCCGTTTCATCCTCCACAGATGGTCAGTGTTTCCAAGACACCGCATCTCGTGTACTCGCGGCCCTGAGCCTCCCATGAAACACTCTTAGCACAACCCACTGCGTCATCAACAGCAGCGCTGCGCGTCTACTGTGGGACTCTTTTTCCTCTGGTCATGATCCTTGTGCTCATTGGCTCTCGCTTCTCTTCGGCGCAGATTGCATCTGCGGCGAGTTCATTGTGGGTACTCCGGACTCCGCTGTTTCCGGCCGTTGCTGATGTGCTATTCCCAGCTTGTCATAGACAAAAGCTTAGCTTCTCTGCCCAAGCGAAGGACAGATGGCGCAGTCATCGTCCAATGTCGGGACAGCGAGCTTGGGAAAGCCAAGGTCTTCAAGCTGAACGCAGTAAACAAGGATCCCATACTCGTTGAGCGGTGGGTACGTCGCCTGTCCAGCACACATGCTCTCTAATGCCGCGCAGCGAGAACGGCCACGAAAGGCAGCACAAATTCCACTGTCCGCGGTGTAGTCTGCCTGTGGCGTATCAATCGACGCCGCCGCCTGTCAAGTCAGGTCCCTATCTATACATTCTCAAGGGAGCCCTTAGTCAGGTCCAGGGTCAAGTTCCGTCTGATGCATTTGAGGACGAGTGATAGTCGTAGTGTAGCTATGTGTTGGCCAAAAGGACTGTTTATATCTAGTTCTGCTTGAATGTGATCGACTAGCATCGTGTTACGAAAAATAATCATTTCATTACGAGATGCCTATCGTAGTACGGTACTCGACACGGACAATTCACGTCCTGCAAACAAATCAACAGAATCTCACCAGCACTGTTCATGCCTATTCCGGGAAAACAAATATGTTAGCAAAATGTCACGGAGGCGGGCTTAGAGGAATGGAAGGTCGAATGGTCATCAGATACCGTTGTAGAAGTACAATTCAACACATCAGCGCTCATAGCGACTGATGTTCATACAGTGTGAATGTAATTGTCATCATATGACGAAGAATAGAAGGGAATATAGGTGAAAAGATGCACTGAGTACTCACGTTGCCGTTTGTGTTCGAAGATGTTATTAGGCGCTACCAGTTGCGAGGGCTATCTATACCAAAATACCTGAAAACGTCGATGGTTAGTTTCTGAAAAGACTGGTGTGGAAACGACCGCTAAGGCGGAGTTATTAGACTCAGATACCGTTGTAGAGTAAAGTGCGTTCAAGGTGTGCATGGCACACTCGTATGTTTGGGAATATAGTAGCATCATGGTAACCGTGAAGAAAGGCCTACTCACCAACGACTGTCACGGCGGCGATCATGAGGAAAGAGTTGAAGACAATCGAATCGAGGACGAGCGCTTGGAATGGCAAATTTCAAGCATTTGCATTTGTTTGTGTATGCTTGTGCACAACCCGAGCACAAGTATATCCAAACAAACACCCACAACGCGTTCGACGCGCTCGGTACGCGACCTCTTTGTTGGCCTGGTATGTCTGCCTGCTCCGTCCACTTATTGGCTGCTCTCGTCGACCCGCGCCATGCCCCAATTTGGCTTGTTTACATGAGCTAGGATTGGAGTGCATCTGTGGGTCCGCGTGTACATGCCTCTCACCGTTGCCTAGCAAGCACGGCAACGTTACCTTGATTGCCCTTCTGCGGTCGGGTGCCACCATCACGGGCACGTCAGGTACTTATACCCCGCGGTTTGTCGGTATGAAGTTCTCATCAGCATCTGCACTACCCGCCTACTCGTCTGTGACGACCTGAGCCTAGTATCCACACACACACTATTCACCTTCCATCTGGACAACTCGAGCCTCGCATTCATATCCAGCACACTACATCATCCTCACACATCACACGATATGTCTTACTCCACCGGCACATCCGCATTCACTCTCTTCCCTACCGCAACGGCTTCGCCGAACGCGTTCAGCATCTTCGTCGCCACGCAGTCACCTCGCGACACCCATATTATGCACGAGGACATGCGTAACCTCCTGCGGCCTTCGAGCACACAGAATGTGCGGAGAGTCAGCGCCTCGTCGCAGAAGACCCGTGGCCTCAAAAAGTTCTTCGGGATGTAAACATCATCTACGCCGGCGTGTGACTACACACCCATCCCTCACCATAGTCCGCAACCCATCATTCTCGACATGGCATACCACATCCTACCACGTCACGAGCGTGCCTTTGCCGCCAAACGTATCCATCGTCGCTGTCAAGTCATACTCGCGTCAAACACCGTGAGGGCATAGAGACCGAGAGTCTGCCCAGTCACGCGAGACGACAGAGACCAAATCAAAACACTTTCGTTGCGAAGCGGCTCGCCGGGCCCGCCCAGAAGCAGCTGAAGCACATCCAGCTGGGCGTTGGAAGTTCGAGAGGAAGAAAGAATAGGAGCTTGCTCAGTTGTGGGAGGAGAGTTGCGGACTTGTTGAATATAGAGCGGAAGACCGTGTACTTCCCCCAAACACAAAGATACTCTCTTTCCCTAACCATTCTGAGTGTGATTGAGCCTTAATTAAAGCCAAGAGGGTAACGGGCCTCAAGTCTGTCAGTCTCGAGTTCCTGTATTGGTCACACGCTGAATAGCGAATCACACAAAGTGGAGTGGAAGTCATGGGCGCCAAATGCCTTGTTTGGAGATCGAAAACCCGTGTTGCGGATACCACGTGGGGGCATATTCGCGGAGGCGCTATCGCGGCGTTGTCGCGCACCGCGAACAGTATTGTACCCCTACTCTGAGACGGACGGTAGCGCCTCGCTCGCGCAGCGCAATGGACCTCCCTTCAGCGCGAGAGATTGAACTCGAGACGCTCCTCAGGGAGCGCGACGCGCAGGTGGCAGAACTGACGGTGAGCTTGAGCGATGTCGTATTCCAACCATGCGGTCGACTGACGCGATGCGCCCTAGGACGAGGTCACTCAGCTACGGCAGTACCTCTCGACGCAACCTGGTCCGCCGACGGCGGATTCTATCTCCCTCCCGCCAGCCCTCGTGTCCCTTCTGTTACCCCACATCAACGACCGCTCATCTCAGTCGTCGTCGAACACCGTGACCGCTGCTCTCGTGCAGCGAACAAAGGTCCTCCAGCAGGAAAATGACGAGCTGTATGAGCTTCTCAAAAGCGGAGAGACGGGGAAGTTGAAGGAAGACGTCCGTGCTCTCCGGCGGGTCGTCCAGAAATTGGAAGGCGCACTGAAAGGTACGTTAGCCACCGGCTCCACTGCCGACTGCCAGTAATTGAATGCGCGCAGAATCTCACCAAGTGATTTCCTCTCTCTCGTGAGCGATCTTCTTGTTTGGGAGAGTCTGAGTCTAAAGTACCCCTAGATCCGAGCTCGAGAAATCCCACGAGACAATCATGGCGAACGGCCGTCCCGCGGCCGCTCCCAAAGTCAATCCTCATTCCCAATCTCCCATTCCCAGAAACATGTACCAACAGCCTCCTCACCTATCCTCCGCCAATGGCGCAAGCAAGCTGCCACCCACCGGGCCGCGCGCACACAAAAAGCCGCGGCTTTCCGAGTCGCACACCCCTCCCGCGCCCCAGGGCATGCCGCTGCACTCGGGGCCCAAGAGCGGCCACGCCCAATCGGGCTCTTCTGCGCGTGGCGACTCGCGCGAGCGCCGCGGTTCGGTCGACCGCAAACCGGTCATCGGCATGGATATCGACGAGGACCAGCGCACTCGGCCGCGGTCACCTGATCGAGACCGTGAGCGCGACCGTCCGAGCCGCGGAGAGCGGGAGAGGGAGCGTGCGCGGGAGAGAGAGCTCGACCGCGAGCGTACACGCGACCGGGAGCGCGTGAGAGAGAGAGACAGGGACCGTGACCGAGACCGTGATCGCGACCGGTCCCGACGGAATGGCGGCGGTGGCGGCGGCGGAGGTGGTGGTGGCGGAGGGCGCGGGGGGCGCCGCGGACGGGGCCACAATGCGAATTCTAACGCCAACTCCAATGCCACCGCCAGCACCAACGCCAACGCCATCGTCATCGCCAATGTCAATAAACCCAACTCGAACGCTGCATACGATAGCGCAGACCGGACGTTAGCGGAGAGGATGGGACTTTGACGATGGGGCAGTGGCATTTCCTTTGGCTTGCTCGCGAGGGATTGGACTGGATGTGTCTGTACTCCGCATGATGGACCGTGGTCCGGCTAGTGTATACGGTACGACGCTCTCTCTAGAGCCCGCGTCCTCCGTATTTATCCGCGCATCTAACTTATTCGTATTTGGCCTCCACAGCTGTATTCATATCATCATCACCGTGTTCGCGCTTCACGCTCTCGTTCTCGTACTGCTTTGTCGACTCGTACCGTATATCTATTTTGGATGTTCCCGTGGCGACTGACACCCCTTGGGCCTGTATCTAGACGTATCCCGCACTCTCGCCGCTGCACTAGTATGCATTCGTGGTTCGTTCCTCTTGCTGTCCGCTGCCACATAAGCTCGCGCCTTGCGTCTTCTCTCCCATGCTCCGCAAGTGAGATGTACCCTGTCTGAGAGACCCATTGGGGGCACATTGCATCTGTCTCGGGGCCTTCCATTCGGTGTGCATGCCCCCGTTTACTTTTCCCTCGCTGTTATTGCCAATTTGACGCCACACAACATGGCACGGCTTACACCCTCCCCCGGCGCCCGCGCCGTCCGCCGCACAGTGTTGCAGCATTACTCAGGCCCAGGCTTTCCGAGCACGCCAGGCTAGTGGCGGATCCGCACAGACACGCGCGTAACGTGACATGATGGGCTGCCTGCTCTCGAGGTGTGGGAGCGCATGTACGCTGGGGGGCGCGCGGGCCCTGTGCGGCCGCGCGCGTGGCACGTTAATCGGCGTGATTCTGTGGCCGACCGAGGGTCGAGACCATTTGCAAATATACCCAGCGCCCATTAATATTGCCAACGCGGACTTGGAAGGCGTATCCATGCCCATCCGACATGGAAGGAGGGCTCGAGAGTCAATCAATCGTTGCCGTGGAGTGATCTCGACGTATCTTGACTTGACGTGCGAACGCGGGCCTCGAGAAAGGAAAAAGTGACAGTGCGAGTACATTCCAGTGGACGACGACGTCCGTACGTGGGGTATGTACAGGAGTGGAGAACAGTCCGGCTGAAGTCCGAGGGATATTACACTCGTATAGGCTACTATGCTACAGAGATTAGAGCGACGGGGCGAAGCACGAAGAGAATCAGTCCGTCCAGAGTAAGGTAAGTAGTAGCCATAAAATAGTGCCGAAAGAAACGCGGAACCCAGAGAACACGAAGATGAATGCACAAAGAAAGGACAGTATGCACAGAATCAGGACATTAGTGCAGCGGCGCGAAGGTTTGGAAGGGTCAGGGTGTAAAATGAAGTTAGCACAAATCTATAGTACGTGAGAAGATGAAAATTGCATGCAAGCCATTATGGTTGATGTCCACCGTTCAACCTCTCCTGCGAAAGTTCATCTGGCAGCCGTATGCGCTCTAGGGAAGCATAGGCGATAAGCGGGCATCCGCGGGCCCTTGTGATAGTACAGGCTGTGCGACCGGAAGCGCACGCAGACAGCGCGGTAGGCGAGCGTCCGAAGGTTTGCCAATTCCCAGAGGAATACATCCGTGCAACGTGTCAGATCACGCCGCCACCCGTCGTGGGCTGCTATGGAACACCGAGAGTTCAACACGCGCCTGGGAGTAAGGTTTGGGGCGGGCCCACCTGTTTGACTTCGAAGGCGAGGTCAGCGTGTACTGGGGTGCGAGGTCCAGATTGGGGATTTGGATCTGGGTGCGGTGTGCAGGTGGCGAGCGTACGACGGACCGCTTGGCGCCAGGAGTGGCGAGCGCGAATGAGGGGATGGGCGGTACGGGTGGTGGCGGGCTCGCGAGCGCGGGCGTAGGAGGCGGAGAGTGCGAGCGGGAGCGGTTGGCGCCGACTATAGAGGACGAGCGGCGGTGGCCGTACCGGGGCGAGGACGGCGATGTCGATAGCGGCGGGGACGCCATGGGCGACGCGCTCTGCCTTCGCCGTGTGCCAAACTCATCACCATCGATCCAGAGCTCTGATTGCGCCTTTGTGCTGAGGAGATGAGGCTCGTCGGGCCTGACGGTCATTTTCTTGAGGAGCGGCGAGCCGATAAGACGCGGTGGGATAGGAGGGTCTTCCGGGTGCGCAGGGAGGTGAAGGCGGTTGCGAGACGATCGTCTAGGGAGGATTGGGGGAGAGGGCAGTGGAGCCTGGATAGGCTGGGGCGAATGCATGCGTGGTGGAGGAGAAAGAGAGGAAGACGAGGACATACTGGGTGGGCCGCTGCGGGGACAGCATAGCATCTGGGACGGACGCTTTATAGGAGACCTCGTGCCGGGAGAGATGCATTGTTTCAGGCAGAACGCAGCGTCAAAACCCGGAGGATCGGAAGCACGCCCGTGTAGACAAACAGCGGGGATTTGGAACAGACGCCAGTGCCGTGGGCGTAGCGAGTCACAGGCGGACAACACGCCGACACATCGATCCAGCGCCCCCTCCCCGCCAGGCGCGCTGTCACGATCGCGTCACGAATGCACGCTCGTCTGCGGATCGTTTGCCGAACGCCTTAATCTGGCATCACGATCCAAGATGTCCTCCCGATCCCTGCCCCGCCCAGACAGTTATGGACTCCCCGAGGCCCTGGCTACACTCTTCTCTGTCACTCCAGCTCGACCACACTTCTCCTCGATAGCTCTTCTCTTCCGCAATTCATCGCCAGAAACCCCGTCGCCGTAGTGACAAATGCGCCGTACGTGCCTGCAGCCCTCAGCCCACATCCACGACGTGCCCCTTCGCGTTAGAATGGGCGTCTCTGGCCCTCGGCACTTAGTGTCTCAACTCACTCAGTCAATCAAACGCCGGCGGTCCACTCAGCAACCGCACATACAATCAATATGTCAGGGTTCAGCGATAAGTTGCGCTTTGCAATTCACTAAGTAATACTGTAATGACATGAGACACGCGCTATCGTACCAGGATTAGATCCACCTCTCGTTCTGTCGTCTTCCCCGACCTTCACTTGTCTGACACCGGAACTGATGTATGACCGCAACCCACAGCGGCGGGGTGCCGGCGCCTCAATCTGTCGGTGAGCCCGCCCGCAATGTGACAGCATCCCGCCCTCTGTGACAGGTGTCAGTTCTCGCTTGTCCGGAGGCAACCCTGCCAAGTCTCCGGTTGGCGCTGGCTTCATTACATCGTTCGTTTATTTCGAGCAGCTTGTGGCGATCACGACATCGATGATTTCAGTGTCCTTTGAAGCTCGTCGCGGGTCCACCACAAAGCTATTTCCAACGTAGGGCGGTCGCAGGGGGTGGCCTGACCGTGCTGCGCATGCGGCTTCATCATACGACTCCCGATTCAAACTCATCATCTCCGAGGTTTTATGGAGCGACCGGCAACTGGTGTGCACTTGCATTGAGATCGCTGAGATTCCCAATCAAATGTTGGTGATATTACCCACGTTTTCGAGGCGCGTCTCCACCCTCGACGACTATGTAGCTAAGCGGCCCCCGCTCGTCCTGCGGAATACGGATGGTTAGCTGAGACGAAACTTAGTTCCGCAGTCGTCCACGAGACTGATGGAGGTAGGTCAGATGCGGAAGGACGTTGATATTAGTAACATCAACTTTTGCTGACTGTTGACTCTTCTCGTGTGGCAGCGGCGTAGTACCGTACTAATTCCTTGTGCTCAAGCCGCAGAGCGCCGGAGAAACACGGAACCAGAACTTGAGAAGTCTGGAATAGAGACGAACGCGGCTTTCGCTGAGTCATGAAGCGTTCCCTCTGGTCCGACTGCAGCGCATGGTAACTTGCTTGGGCTCCAGGTGAGACAGGGTAGAACGGCCCAGGTACTTGATGTAGTCCCACTTCTGTTTCCAAACAGGAAGAAGAAACCCCCTGTTCGTACGCCTGATTCATATATCCTCTCTTCATGCTCATCATCTCGCTCAGGGGCGCTCGAGTAAGCCGGCGGCGCGCTCCAACCACATTTTACCATGTGTATTTGCAAGCAGGCAGCTCAAAGTATCGATCATGCTTCCGGTGCGCTCGAGCCCGCTCCTGTCAGCCATTAGAATCCAGACCGTTGACCATCCCATCCAATGATGTCCTCGCCACTGAAGCCCCGGAAGGCCCCATCTTTCGTTCGCTACTTCGCAGGCACCATTTCATTTCTCTCGCCCTGGTGGTGATCTCAGTTCTTATTCGTGTTTTCTTCTTGCTATCGCTGCTTTCGTGCATTCGAAATGCCTTCTTTTGTTTTGTCAATCTCTGTCGCTCTTTCTCTTCATTCCCTCCTTGTTTACTCTGCGCCGTGGGATCCTCTACTACTACCGGAGTTCGATCTTCACCAACAAGATCTAGTGATAACGGAGACACTGACATCAACTGTTGTGACGGCGGCGGCGGCGGTGGCGACAAGCTCTGCATCAGCTACTGTCAATTTGGCTAGCCTGTCTGCTTTCGCTGTTCAGCCAACGTCGTCTACTCCGGTGATATCTTCTAGTTTGAACTCTGCTGCTACTGCGACTGTGTCGACGTCTGGACCGGAGGCGATCTTGTTCATGCCTGACGAAGGTCCTCCGGTTGGCCCTGGAACGACTTCAACTGCTCAGGCGACACCGAGTTCGAACTCGATAACTTCGCAGACGACGTCCAGCCCAGCCTCGGCAGCCAGCCAAGACACAACTTCGAGCCAGGCGTCCATAACACCGACATTGACCTCTAGTGAGATTTCGATCGCCAGCCAGACCGCTCTCTCGAGTGCTTCCGCGGCTTCCAATCAGACTGCTACATCGGGCCAGGGACAACCAGCCCCATCGCCTTCGTCTGTGGTGCCCCAGGTCATGGCGTACTACCCCGATTGGGCAGCACCCACGTTCCCGCCGGAGAAGATCGATTTCGGCCGCTTTGATTGGATAGACTTTGCTTTCGCTCTCCCGGACCAGAACTACAACCTCACCTGGGACGAGCCGAGCTCTGCCCCGGGCCTACTCTCGCGCCTCGTCTCTGCCGCGCATCGCAGCGGTAAGAAGGTCAAGCTAAGCGTTGGCGGCTGGACCGGGAGCAAGTGCGTCCGTTCGAGACACCGCACTTCCGATTGTGGCTGATATCTGTGGGCGCCTAGGTACTTCTCTCCAGCAGTCTCGGATGCCGATAGCAGACAGACGCTTGCGGCGAACATCCTGGCGCTGTACCGGGAGTTCGACCTCGATGGCATCGACATCGACTGGGAATATCCCGCGCAGGATGGCCTAGATGGGAATGAGGTTTCCCCAGATGACAGCGCCAACTTCCTTTCGTTCCTGCAGCTGCTTCGGACCACACTGCCCCCGACGTCTAAAATAAGCGCCGCCGTGCAAACCGTACCGTTCGCGGATGCAAACGGCAATCCACTCGGGGATGTGTCTGATTTTGCAAAAGTCCTCGATTGGGTGCTTATCATGAACTATGATACGTTCGGCTGTGAGTGCCTATGTGGCCGTGTACCGCGTCTCTTCGCGTTTCCTTTCTGCTCGCATCGTGTCGATACTGACATGCCTGAAATCAGCGTCGAATACCCCCGGTCCTAACGCACCGCTGAGCGATGCCTGCCACAACTCGACGCAGCCCAGCTCGAACGCGGCGGCAGCCCTCGGCGCCTGGACTGCAGCCGGCTTCCCGGCGTCCCAGCTCATCCTGGGCGTTCCATCGTACGGCTACATCTCGCAATCCGACGCGACCCGGCTCCGTGCTCGCGCGCAGGACTTTGCGTCCGAAGCGAAGCCGCTTCCCGCGACACGTCGCAAGACGCGCTCTCGTGACCGAGGGACTCGGCACGCACGCCGTCGGGCGTCTGCCCGGGATTGGCCAGGCGCGTTTCGGGTGCTCGCCGAGGCGGGTCCCGCGATCCAGGCGACCAACGACGATGGCGGGACGGACGACGGGCAGGTGCAGTTCCGCTCGCTGATCGCGCAGGGGATCCTGCAGTACGCGCCGCAGGACGACGACGGGGGTGGTGGTGGCGGCGGTGGCGGTGACAACGGCACGAGCGCGGCGCCGACGCGGATGACCGTGGATGGGCAGGAGTTCGACAGCCTGTATGAGGGCTGGAGCGGCTTCACGCGATACTGGGACGAGTGCTCGAGCACGCCGTTCCTGCGGTCGGGGGCGGCGGACCAGGTGGTGACGTATGACGACCCGCTGTCCCTGGGCCTCAAGGCGGCGTTCGCCCGGCAGTCGGGGATGCTCGGCGTGAATATGTTCGATGTGCATGGGGACACGGACCAATGGGACCTGACGGATGCGCTCAGGAAAGGTCTTGGCGTGTCCTGAGTGGCGGCGAATCTTCTGAACTGCTGTGTTTCGCGCGTTCATCCGGTGTTAGCTCTGACTCTACTGTGCTATCTAGATGTTGTGCAGTTTCTGGTTGACTGCATGGGTACACATCTCGTTTCCATTGCACCCCGCCGGTCTCATGCTGAAATGGTCATCTTGGGAAATTGGCGAACGGTCAGCATCGTTATGCAATGAACGGATCGCGGCAACGTCCCAAACATACGTGATCAATTACGGGTCTCTCCTTATTCTTCGTATATTATAATCAAGTCGTCATGGAGGCATAACACGGAAGAGGCTGATCATGTTGTACGTAGACCTATATCTACACTAAAAGAGTCCTTTAGGATATGTCACGGAAGGGATTAAGTGCGGAACATTGATATTCCACACTTAAACCCATCCATACAATGTTGTATCTGTTTGTCGCAAGCATGCTAGCTCCCTAGCCCTTCATATATTCGTCTGTGATTGCGTAGAAAGACAGTCCGGCGTGTGGGTATTTGATGTATACCCCTGCCGAGGAGTGGGTATGTTTGAATGGACAGGGAATCGGGTGCGAATTTTTGGCTTAATGGAGCATAAACGATTTTGGCGGCCACGGATGGGCTGTGTACCATGACTTCAGTCAAAATTACACGCCAACAAGGACAAGTGGCGTACTGGTAGCGGATGTTGTCTTTTCATATTAATTAAAGCCCAAGGGCCTTCTTCCAGTTAGGCGTGGCAGAGGGCATGCTATTGCGTCTCCTGCGGCCGCTGAATTGGGCATGCGACGGTCGCAGTGCTTGTCTGAGGTCCTCATACATCATATACGAGTCTCGTGGAGAGGTAGATATCGAGAATATCGAGAATATGCTCGGTGCAGTCGGATTCGAGGGGAAAGGGGTATATGCGGCTGCGCCGGTGGTCGCGTAAGACATTGTGAACTGCACCGAAAAGAATGGAGCGGATCTGTCGTGTGATCGTCGTGAAGGATGCGGTCCGTTGTGTCCCTCGTCCCAGACGAGTTGCTCAGACTGTGCTGGTGAGTGTAAAGCCCTCTATGCTGTGTGGAATATATACTGTGGCAGACACCTCGCCGCCAGATGTAATCGCCGATCGACACAAGCCTACTTCTTTGGGGTAAAGGGGTTTCATTGTGAGGACCTACAAGAGCATACAGTACAAGGTCGTTGTACGAGCTATGACCCGCCGAATGCACAAAGTAGTGATACGTGAACAAAGTCGCGACGCGACGCGTCCGCATCGCGTTCGTGTTGTAGTCATCTGCTTGCGCGTGTTTGGCCTACACTTTCCGTATCTTGAAACCTGCGCACCTAGCGACCACATCTCTTCTCAGCCTCTGTTGCTACCATCTGACTTGCTGAGGTTTTGTGCAGACTGTTGCTCTCACGACCCATCTTGGATGTTTCCGGTAACGGAGTTGTAATCGAGGGACAAGATGCATTGAAGCCCACGTGTTCAGTGCTCCGAGTCTATTCAAAGCATCTACAATTTTCATTCCAAGATTGTTAGAGTGATAGATATCATGCCCTTCGAACGGCGTGGTATACTTTGTACGTGATAGCGCTGCTTGCATCAATCTGTCAAATCACTGATTGGAGGCGGTGTCTGTCAACTGAAGACTTCGCCGGTGTTGATGTCGCAGTGAGCATATGATGAGACTTTCGCAGGTCTCGCGGAGAGGAGAGGGGATAGTCAATGTGCGGAATGTCATAAAGTTGTGGTGCATCATCCAAGCCAGACCTACTCAAATTCTCGGTATGTGGCTTTCCTGTGGGCATATACCAAGCGGGCGACCTTGCCTTTGAATGGAGCAAGATCCAAATAAGCATTCGCTATTTTAGTCAAGTGTCAATGAAGATTTCCAGGCTCAGCTTCTATAGGCTGTGTCATCAAATCCAGGGGTACCTATAACACTTCAGTCTGTCTCTCACCAACTCGTTCTGGGTCGTGCTCTTGTTACCTTCCAGCGAAATGCTTCCCTCGCTTCTATATTCATTTATATTGTACTTTGGATTGGTGAGCTGTGGCACTCCTACTCCTCAATCGATTCCTCTCGCCGTTCGTTCTCCATATTTCTCGGCTTGGCTGCAGGCGCCCGCCAATTTTGTGCTGAATAATGTATGGCCGTCCTTCTGGACTGGATCCGTGCGTATCCTACTAGGTCGGTGGATTGGTTGCTTAGTGATACTCTATCGCCATACTTCCGCTAGACCCTTGGTTGGGCCGGTTTCATTAATGTTGATGGCACTTCGTATGTCTGGATGGGTGAGCCTAACGTTCCGAACACTCGGTTCAACAAAACAGTTCAGCAAAGTGTCACGGTGAGTCCATCGTAGGCCATCGTCATACATTGGTCACCAATGCGCTCTACTTTGAGTAGATTACGGCTACCCAGAGCACATTCGTTATGACTGCGGGTCCCGTTGCTCTCACCATCATTTTCCTGAGCCCCGTTGAGGTAATATTTCATCGGTATAAGCGGGTGAAGCATCCTATTGAAGATAAATCCACAGCCAACAGATTTAGTGAACCAATCATTCCCATTTGCATACATGGCGATGTCAGCCAAAGCAACTGACGGCAACAGCCACAAGGTTCGGCTATACAGTGATATCAGCGGCGAATGGCTGTCCGGTAACGACGACATGATCATGAACTGGACAACCTCAACTACGGGCGATACCATAATTCACCAATCACAGCTAGAGAACCAGACTGCGTTGGTCGATATTAACGACCGCATTCAGCGTGAGTGCACACTCGGGGTGTCTCTGCACGCTGATTGAGCAATGTGATTCAGAGGGATCGTCATATTTTGCCTCGTTAAATGTAAGTGATATGCCAACGAATCTCCTCGAGACTAATAGGGCGCCATTTAACCTCCAGGCCTCTGGAGTCACATGGCAAACTGGCCAGGACATTGTCGTTCGTGCGCAATTCATCAACAACAGCGTTCTTTTGAATACAGAAGACAACAAGTTCCGCGACATTAACGATGATTGGCCTGTTCTCGCAATCTCTCATGATCTTGGGACCGTCTCGAACACGCCACAAACAGCGGTGATTGCAATCGGCCTTGTTCGAGATCCCGTCATTGAGTATGTCACTGCTGGGGGTGGGACTCAAAACCGTAGTCTCTACTTCTGGACACGCTTTTCGTCGATAGAAGATGCTGTAAGTGCAGTGTCGACTGCGCCTAGGTTTCGGATACTTACCGTTAGCCTAAATCGAAGATCACCACTTTCCTGGGAGACTACGACAACGCATTGGCTAGGGCGACGAAGTTCGACGCACAGGTCGTAACAGACGCGGGGAACGCCAATCTTCCACCTAACTATCTTTCACTCGTGGAATGGTCCATCAGACAAGCGTTCGGCGGTATCGAGATAACTGTTTCGAAGGATAGTACCGGCGCATACAATTCGTCAGACGCTACCGCTTTCTTGAAAGGTATTGTGCAGGTTGCTCACTTGTTCTTGATGCCCAATTACTTACCTTGCGACTCGCCGCAGAAATTTCCAGTTCAGGTGTAAGCGCAATGAAGTTATGGGTTACTTCATTTATTGATAGTATCGCTTTACAGAGGACGAGCACCGCTGATGTCATATTCGCCGCATGGCCTTTGTTCTTGTACACCAATCCTGCAATCGGCAAGGCTTTGCTTCTTCCTCTGCTCGAATACCAGGCAACAGGACAGTATCCAAACAAGTGGGCATGCCACGACTTAGGTACGTTGTTATACCCCAGCCTCCATATGCGTGCCTAAGTTTTGTCTGTTCCCAAACTCAGGTCCAGCATATCCACAGGCTCTTGGCTATCCCAAGGGTGAGTACTTCACAGTTTGGACAATGCTCGGGTCGATGCTGACTATGCGTTGAACAGGGAATGACCTTTTTGCGCCTGTTGAAGGTAGGCTGCTACTTTTGCCGTCGCTGCTAACGAGGCCGCAGCTGATTGAGGACTCAGAAAGCGCCGATATGTTGATCATGACTCTTAGCTATGCTCAGAAGTCGAAAGACACATCTCTGATTAAAACCTACGTGGGTCAGCCTCTACTGCCGCTTGGGTTGTCACTGAAGTGATCTCTAGTACAATCTATTGCAACAATGGGCCCAGTATCTGCAAGAGAACACGCTGACGCCTAGTAGCCAGTACAGCGCTGACGTCTTTGCGGGCATGCTGCCCAACCAGACTAATCTCGCGATGAAGGGTATCATCGCCCTTCAGGCGATGTCAGAAATGGCCACCATGATCAGCGATTCCTCTCTCAGCTCGACGTACGCTGTACGTTTTACCCCAAGCATGCGTTCTGCGGATACCATGAGCATGCTAACGTGATCCCCAGACGACTGCAAAGACGTACGTGGGACAGTGGCAGACGTTAGCCACAGCCGCGGATGATCTTCACTTGACATACACGGTATGTATGCGTTTCAGGCCTTGCTTAAGGAGTTGTTGACCTTATCCCTACTGTTTGTAGTATGGCAACAGCTCTAGGTCAGGCTACTGGCAAGGGCATCGTCGGAACAATCATGCTGACCTCGCCGCAGCTGGGGGCTTTTGTATAATTTGTATGCGGATAAACTCTTGCAGACAAATATCATACCAGGCAGTATTTACGACACACGTGAGACGGCCTTGTATTGGACACCTCGTGACATGTTTCACTCACATTTATGTCAGAATCCTCCTTCTACTCTGAGTCCCAGAATAACAGTGAGTAGGCCATCACTTACTATGTTCCACCGTGAAACTCAGAACATGTCTCTAGATCAGTTTGGAATTCCGCTCAACACATGGTGTGTGTATACTGATCATCGGTGTTGTCCACCTTGAGTCTAACTGTTGACGTCTAGGAACACCTCTGCATTGACTGGTACGTGGCGTGCGACTCGTTCACACTCCTTGTGCTCATTTGAATAGGGTGGGAGATCTGGATGGCAGCCATTGTGAACGACTCGTCTCTTCAGGCCAGCCTTATCAACGACGTATATCAGTACCTCACAGATGGCCGCTCCACCGCTCCATTCCCAGATTTGTACGACACCGTATCCGGAGACACTGCACCTCTGTTCTATAGGAACCGACCTGTGGTCGGTGGGAATCTAGCGTTGGTGCGTCTTGTACTTTCATTTGTATTATGTACTTCGCAAGTCTGATATTGCAACCTTGTATTCTCGCGATGCTCCTAGCTGGTGTTATCTCAGTCGAGCTCCTCAAATCCGAACACTAACTCATCAAGCGGAACTAGCAGCAGTCCACCGTCTCCCACGTCAACGGGTGGTCATTCGTCGTCAGTCGAGACCCTGGCATCGGCAAGAACTGTCAGTGTGGTCTTTGCGTTAGTGATTGCGGTGACAGTCTCTGCACTGTTCTGAGGTACCAAGTTTGTTGCATATGGACAATTAGCATACGTACATGTAAGATCTGGTCATATTTTAGTGCGCTGTGTGGGGGCGTCGACGTGAGCCATGTTGCCTTCGCATTCGACAGAACAGACGAGCCTCAGTCCCAATGTCGTTGGGCCTGTCGATTCAGGATTGCCGCTAGCATGCTGCATTGTTCGTTGGTCGAGGTGTGATTACAAAATACACTCGCCGCCTCGTTAGCATGCAGTCACTCATTGATTTCCACAACAGTGCCAACATGCTGTTAAATAGCACTTGCCTGCAGGACTCGCTTGTCAAGTTCTCTGCAGTGGCAGTCGAGACATGAACGGACATGAAGGCTATACTACAACGGCAAGCTGGACTAGCGGTGCGAAACGAGGTGTGACCGCATGGCGAGTACGACACCTAGATCTGGAGTAGCGCTCCAGAATCCCATGCCACAGTCGCAATCTGTCAAACTGGTGTGGTTTAAACTGATCGCGGTGAAATAGCCTGCAGGCACGTGCTACCCGTATGTCCGCTTTAGCCTATCCGCTCTTGCATCGACGGCCCGTGGTTCAGAGAAGATTACCAGGCTGACCGGGCTGCCAGATGAACATCTTTCTCAACTCTGCACGCTTGTGTATGCATCCCATGATCATGCCGCACGCATGCTACTCTGCCTGACACAAAGCGGTGAAGTTTATCCCATCTGTAGCCGCACCGCGCACGCGTCGTTGTCAGTCTCATGATACGGTCGCCATCACCAGCGGAGCCAGCCTGACTCAAGGGCGAGATGATTTCATATAATGGCCGCCGTTAACCATTGTGCAACACTGATTCCCACTCCCCGATCCCTCTAGCATGCGCTCGGTTGCATCGACTACCGTCTTACTCTTTTTGCCCATCTGCCAAGCGCTTTCATGGACCGCGACGCCCTTCAGCCCGGCATCTTATCCTCTCGCTGTTCGTTCGCCCTACCTATCTGCATGGCTACCACAGGGAGGCGGAACTGCTCTCAATCAAGCTTGGCCACAGTTTTGGGATGGTGACGTGCGCCGGGTTCTAAATGAAGTCGCAGCGGATGTCTGTTCTAACGTCTTCGCGTATGTGCGTTCAGACCTTAGGATGGGCTGGTTATGTCAATGTCGATGGGGTTTCCTATAACTTCCTTGGTGATCCAGACGTACCCAACACCGATGCAGCTAAGGCGGTCCAGAAGAGCGCTGAAGTGAGCGTTGATTGTTGATGGATCCTGCACATATTTCATGACCGCTTTCCTTGAATTAAGTTCACTAGTACTCAAACCACCTTTGTCCTTACTGCCGGACCTGTCGATCTCACTGTTACATTCCTGAGTCCTGTGGAGGTAACGACTGAAAGCTATCAGTACGACGGGTTTTTGACTCCTTGATGCGCATAGCCAAGCGACCTCCTAAACCAATCACTTCCGTGGTCTTATCTCGCCCTATCCGCCGCGCCCAGCGATGGCAATTCTCACTCTGTCCAGGTGTATACTGACATCAGTGCAGAGTGGGTGTTTGGGGACGATAGTCAGACCGTGAACTGGACAACGTTGGCTAGCGATGTCGTTACACACCAAGTACAGTTGGAATCTCAAGATGTATTCAACGAGGTCAATGACCGTATCCAACGTGGGCCGATCCCGCCTCATAACATGACTTCTGCTAATTGGTCATTCTTGGACAGAGGGGTCGGCATATTATTCGACCTTGAATGTGGGTGGTTTTTGTACGGTTCCTGCAGGTGCTAAAATCGCTTGTGCAGTCAGCAGGAGTGACATACCAGACCGGCCAGGATATTGTCGTCCGTGCCCAGTTCATCAACCACAGTACATTGTCTAACACCCAAGACACGAACTTTCGCTCAATCTCCGACGACTGGCCTGTCTTTGCTCTGGCACACGATCTTGGCACAATCTCTGGCCCCTCGGATACTGTTGTCTACTCAGTTGGACATGCTCGTGATCCGGCGATTGAGTACCTCATCGCGAACGACGCTCTACAGAACCGGAGCTCTTATTTCTGGAGCCAGTACTCAACGGCGACTGACGCAGTATGTCGAGACATTTGCTAAAACATGGTACATCTGAACAATTCCGCAGATCACCACATTCCTCGGAGACTACGATAACGCTCTGACACGAGCAACCGCGTTTGATGCGCAAGTCAGCGCCGATGCATCGAGCATCTCGTCCAATTATGCTGGACTTGTTGCCTTGTCTGTGAGGCAAGGATTCGGCGCCATTGAAATTACTGTTTCCAAAGACAGTTCCGGAGAATACAACACGTCCGATATCATGACATTCCTGAAAGGTATGAACACGTATTCGTGTTCGAGGCGATCGCTGACAGCGCCTCTCCCAAATTTCGTTTAGAGATCTCCAGCGACGGGGTCAGTGATGCGCTCTTCCACAGGTTGACAGAGTTTGATGAGGATTAACAGAACGTAAACACCATCGATGTCATCTATCCTGCTTGGCCCCTCTTCCTGTACACCAATCCTGTGATAGGCAGGGACCTCATCCTTCCGCTCCTTGCGTACCAAGAGACGGGCCAATATCCCAATCAGTGGGCCTGCCATGACATGGGTATGTGCAATTGTTCACCGTTTGTTTCAGCATGTGGCTCATTTTGGTTATCAGGAGCTACATATCCCAAAGCGCTGGGCCATAACGATGGTATGTATTAGCCGCGACCGCTTTCTCGTACGCTCATATTCTCCGCACATAGGTAATGACGAGAAAATGCCCATTGAAGGTGAGCGCGGACAGAGTACGACATTCGGATTATTCAGCATAACATTACAGAGAGTGGAAACATGCTTATCATGTCGCTGAGCTACGTGCAAGCAGCAAACGATAAGTCATTCATCACGTCCTACGTGAGTACATAAGCATGCAAAGTGCGGGGCCATAGTAATAGACCTTCGTTTTGAACTTCGCGAAGTATAACCTCCTCGACCAATGGACACGATACCTCGTCGATAACACGCTCATCCCCGGTGATCAAATCAGCACGGATGACTTCGCCGGTGCGTTGGCTAACCAAACGAATCTCGCAATCAAGGGAATTATCGGGATCAAGGCTATGTCGGTCATGGCAGATCTCGTTGGGAATTCAGCCGATGCCGCTAATTACAGCGTACGTCTCCCGTACGGCCGAGCGCCTGCGCCAAGCTCATCGTATCACATCCCACAGTCTATCGCTTCCTCATATGTCACGCAGTGGCAAGGCTTCGCAACGTCTTCAGATGGATTGCATCTGACACTCGCGGTATGTCACACTTGTACCAGTTTTTTGTCCTCCCGTTCAATGACGACATGCTGTACAGTATAACAATGATTCCACGTTAGCTGCAATTTCCTTACAGCGTATGGACCACACTGACGCTCATCAGTTGGGGTCTTTCATATAACATGTATGCCGACAAGCTATTGAAAACCAATCTGATACCCAGCTCGGTGTATGAAATGCGTGAGGCGCAACGTATTCTCGTACATCCTTCGCCTCAATCTCACACGTTCTGCTCTTAGAGACAGCATGGTATTCTACGGTTGACGGTGAGTCAGAACATGCTCGATAGGTCTTTGGTGCTGAAATTAACAAACAGAGGAGTACGGTGTACCCTTGGATACACGGTGCGTTTAGCAGTTGTATCGCCAAATATTGTGCTAATTTACGCTGTGCAGTCACACGTACACGAAGTCGGGTACGCTTATTCAACATTGTTGATTATCCGATAAATCTGACCGCAGCGCAGACTGGCAGTCTTTGACGGCAGCTTTCATGACGAACACCACCGTGCGGGATATGCTCATTGATGCGGTCCAGAGCTATGCCGCAGACGGCCTGAACTCTGTGCCCCTTTCCGATTGGTATTGGGCCAACAACGGCGTGGTCCAAGGCTTCCAAGCACGTCCTGTGGTCGGGGGACATCTCGCTCTAGTAAGTCGAGAAATGTTCCACGTTGTATGAGCTTCTCATTGATTTATTGTTTGCAGCTTGCCCTAGCTAAGGCTCAATCTGAGGTTGTAAACAACGCGACTGTGGGTCCCACCAACAAGGGGTCACCGGGATCAATTGACACATCTGTAGGCTTTTGATTGAATGCCGGATGTCTCGGGCGGACATTGGGCCTGCTAGCCGTGTTTCTCGTTGCACTCTCATGACAGGACAGCTTTGCGTAGCCCCCATGATGGCTCTGATTAATTATTCAGAGCGGATGTAGCTTGGTATATGATTGATGTGAAGTCCAATTCCTGCCTATTCTATCTGAGAGAAAACAGAGTGCTTCGTTTGCTGACTGGAGGACGGTATCCGAGACTTCCACAACAAATGTTTTATCTGACTTGGACAGACGAGGTTCAGCGAATGAGACTGAGACGCGATCACGTGCGCTGCTCGATGCGACGCGGTCCAGGTATCACGATCGCGCCTGACGTACGCTGTGTGCGGTTCAACACTGTCAGCCATGCTCAGACACGTCATTCTCCCACAGCTTTGCCTCGATTACCTCTTAATCCCATACGGCTCACCATGTCAAAGCGTCCTCGTAGTTTGTCCCCAAATCTCGGTAGATCGATGAGTCCTCCAACGAAGAAGACGCGCGAGGATACCAAGTTTTTGCCGAACAAGATTGCTAGCGCTGAGGCTGCGGCCAAAGTTGACAGAGACCCCCCTCTTCATAAACTAATGAATCTCCAGAATTCTGGTGTCAAGAATTTGACGAAAGGAGATTCAATCGTCTACTGGATGAGAATGGAGGACCTCAGGAGTGCGTCGCCCGTCATTTGAGATTTGCACTGACGTTGATCACTAATATACCCCTCTCACAAGCTCGCGACAACAGAGCCTTAGCGCAAGCATCCGAGCAAGCTCGGGAAGATCATGTCCCTCTCATCGCCTTTTTCGTCCTAAGCCCGCACGACTACATTGCACACGACAGGAGTGCTCGTAGAATCGACTTCACTCTGCGAAATCTGCGGTGCATCAGGGTAGATATTTCATATACTCTACATGACGTTTCACGCTGATGATATTAGTCCTCGCTCGCCGAGCTGCACGTTCCGCTCTACACGACTACGCATACACCACGCACCAACATCCCATCTTATGTCTTGTCTCTACTGAATGAGTGGAATGCGACAAGACTCTACGCCAACATTGAATACGAAGTTGATGAGCTTCGACGAGACATCAAGGTGTGCGAGCTGGCTAGAGAAAAGAAGGTGGCTTGTACATTCGTACACGACAAATGCATTATTCCGCCCGGAAAGGTTTTGACGAAAGGAGAGAAGGGATATACAGTCAGTATACACTAATCCCGTTTGCTATGCATTGATCACCGACGTGCATGTTCTAGGTCTATTCTCCTTTCTTGCGTGCATGGACTCCTCACCTGACGCCGTCCAAAGGCGAGGCTGACCCATTGGCATATGCTCCTTCTCCAGCTGCCAATTCGCCCTCGATCCATAACCATCCGGTGTACGGGAAGCTGTTCGACCAGTCTGTTCCAGATGAAGTCGATGGCTTCTCGCTCCAAGATACCGAAGAGAGAGACAGGATTAGGACATGCTGGCCTGCGGGTGAAGATGCCGCTAAAGAGGTCTGTGAGCCTCCTTGTGAAAGACCGCCCGCCACCTTACACTACGCATCTGCTAGATCTTGGAACGCTTTGTGAATACCATGGCACGGTCAGAGCAGATGGGCGCCGTCAATCCGCTTTCGAACGGCGCCAAAGTGCCTACCAAAAGTCCTACTAAAGATAGCCGTATCGGAAAGTACAAAGATGCGCGAGACAAAGTAGATGCGGACACAACTAGCCGATTGAGGTGATGCATTTTCTGAGCCTCATTCAGCGAGTTTCCAAACCCATTATCGTGCAATACAGCCCCTATCTTGCCGCAGGTGTAATTTCTGCGAGAGAATGTATCAGGGCCACCATGCAATTATCTGCGTCGAAAGCGCCAAAGGTCGACGTCAGCCGCGAAACGGGATCAGGTCGCTGGGTGCAAGAGATAGGTGCCTTTATTGCTGGTTCCTCTATTGCGATATTGAACACTCACTGTGTTACACTACCAGCCTGGCGTGACTTCTACACACATGTCGTTGCGCTCTTCCCTCGTGTATCTATGGGACGCCCGTTCCAAGAGAAGCTGTCTAGTATCAAATGGGAAGCTGACACTGCCGGTGACCACCTTCAGGCTTGGAAGGACGGGCGCACGGGCGTTCCTATTGTTGACGCAGGGATGCGCCAGGCCCTCGCGATGGGCTGGATGCACAATCGCGTGCGGATGGTTGCGGCGATGTACCTCGTGAAGGATCTCATGATCGACTGGAGACTCGGAGAAAAAGTGCGACCTCTGTCTCTCGCCTGTCGCGCAGCATCCTGACATTCGGGGATGTAGCACTTCATGGAGACGCTCATCGACGGTGACCTCGCTTCAAACAACGGCGGATGGCAATGGAGCGCAAGCACCGGCGTGGACCCGGCACCATACTTCCGGATATTCAACCCATACACGCAAAGCCAGAAGGTACGCCCTCATCCCATTCCTGGTGAGAGTCGAAAACGTGAGACCATCGTCATATGCAGGCAGATCCGACAGGAGATTACATACGGTACTTTGTCCCAGAGCTGGCGAACGTCCGCGGTGCCGGTGAAGCATCTCATGTTGGCATTACTGGTCCAGATACTAACGGATTGTAGATATCCATAATCCGCCGCCCGCACTTGCGGACAAGCTGGGCTATCCGAGGCCGCTCGTCAAGCACGACGAAGCCAGGCAACGTGCGATTCGGCGTTATAAGAATCCCGGACAGGAGTAGGTCCTGCTAAGTGTGGCTTCATCACGATGTGTGCATATCCAGTCACCAATGGGCGCCTTACCGACTGTCATTATAGGACTGTATTGATTCTAGTCAGTTAGTCAGTATCATAATGGTGGATATGTTCTGACGCCAGCGTCTCCGAAGCACGATCTGAAATAGTCTGAAACAGCCGGTTTGCACTTTTAAAAGTCTTGGAGACGGGCCGGGGAATGTTAGGCTACCGCTAGCCATGTAGGTGCGTGTGTGTTCGAGCCCGAGGGGTTTGGAGTCTAGGCGCGGATGTTCCCAATTTGGTGAACGGCCTGCTTAATCGGGACGAGGAGAGCGGATGAGGAGCACAACATATCCGCGTAAACCGATATCCGCGCTCTGTCCGAAGCCGAGATCCCCTTCTCGCCTCCTGCTTGCAGTCTACAGCGAATGACAGAAATGGATATAAGGGGAGCCCTCTTCAGTCACGAAAGACCCAAATCTCTTCGCGCCAAGTACCATCCATACCTTCGTTCACTTAAACACTATCCCACTATCCTTCAGTATGACTTCTGTCGTCTACAATACGATGCCTACTCCTAGTCATTATGACTCGCAGTACACCGCACCCATCCCGGTTGCCATAACCGATGAGACGGAGTCCACTGTTGTGCATGGCAGGCTCCAGCACAACGGTGTCGTCTCTGTCTCTGGAGCAAACGTCATCCCGTTCTGCCAAACCGTAGTCTTGCCAGGCCTACAACGTGTCGCACATCAGATCCGCAAGTTGTCCATCGACTTTGGCAGCGAGCGTCCAACCCACTCGAACCTGGAGCACCTCTCCGCTGCGCTCGAGGCACTACCCAATTGCACCAACCTGACGCTCCTCGGGCTCCCCTCCGTCGAATACGACGGCTGGGTCCTGCGCAACACGACATTCTCGCTCACGCGGCTGGTCACGAACCTCTCGCTCACCTCGAAAGACGTGATCGACTTTCTCCGGCGGCAGCCCGCGCTCGCCGAGCTCAGCACCACCTCGCCACCACCGCACCTTGTGCAGCCTCGCAGCACATACGCGCACTTCCCATTCCCGCATGAGGTCGTGCCGAACCTGCACACACTCGACTGCCCCGCGCCATTCCTTTTCTCGCTGCAGGTGGCGACGCCGCCGACGCGCCCGCTCATGAACATGCGCCTCGACCTCAACCGCCTCAACTCGCTCGTCGAAATCGAGGCACTCACTGCTCTCGCGACGTATAGTGCAACGGTCGAGCGCCTCAGCTTGCGCCGTAGCGTGCTCCGCACGTCCCCCGCCCTTGACAGCGTTGTCGCGCTCAATATGGCAAGCGTGATCTCCCGCGTGGCAAACAAGCGGCAGTGGTCCAAGCTGAAATTCCTCGAGATGCGTGATGGCATGTACGACTCGGTGAGTATTCCGCGTGGCAGGCACGAGAGGAGCGAACCTGACTGTATATCACGCGGCACAGTACTCTATCCCGAAGCTGGCACAAGCCATCTCGTCCTGCTTCCCAAATGTCGAGACACTCGTCTGGGCACCCGCAAGTCATCCAGCGGGATCCACAATCGTTGTGCCCTTCATTGCGTCGATCTTCTTCACGTTCTGCCGGTCACTCAAGCAGTTCATATTCCTGGACGACGCATCCGACGTCACGAACAAGAAGTTTGTGTCTATCGCCAAGACCTCCAGCGGGTTATGCGAGGTACTGGTGAAGGCACCTGAAGTTGAAAACATGTGGAGGGAGGAGTCAGTATAGACGCAGAATTAAACAACGGAACATTACCATAGACCGTACTGTAACACCACTTATTACTGTAGAATGAACCACACTTTAATTCGCAATCTGGAGGTTTGAACATGAGCTGTGCGAACTGTGCCTTCGGGAGACCTGATATGTGCATACATCGCGGTAGTACTATACATGGGATATCATATTGTCAGTCGAGATCGAAATCTGAGTCGTCATCTCTTGTCCTTCGAATGCTTTGTCGCACAGTGGTATTTACTCCATAGGTGATGGCTGGACCAGTGCGGTCTTCCTTCTTGACAACACCTACAATGAGAGCGTGCTTATTAGTGCTGCCACGCATCCGATACAGGACAGTGTTTACCGCAATTTAACAGACGCCATTCCATGGTGGCGGTCTCGAATTCGTCATTGTTACCCAACTCCTCGAAACCGACGAGCCTGCGCAAACATAAGTAGTGTAGCATCGGTTAACGGCAACGCGGAACAAACCGATCTTTCGTTACACCGTCCATGAAACAGACGACGCATGGGAGCACCTGAATCGCTAGCTTCTCCACTAGCCATGGCACGTTCTCAACAAACACGCGGAGGAAGCGTGTACCGAAGTACTTTGGCGCTAGTTTCTGCGCAGGTACAGTGGGTTTGGGTAAGGCCATGCTAAGAGGTTGTCATAACGTACAGCGAGATGCTTGTCCATTATTTCACAGCGCTTGAACTTACTATGATAAAAATGGATGATACATCGTGGTTCATTGCTGCGCGTCGGCCTGAACTCCCTGCGACCCCCAAAATAGAGCAGAAGGACTCACGCACTCGTCCGGATAACTTCCTTCTCGTCAGTAAGTTCGTCGTAGCGTCCATGTCCACTGGACTTCATCTGCTGCAATTGCTGCATTCTGGTGGCACGGTGTGTCGTTTAGTCCCCATCCTCCGCACCTGATGCATTCAAGGCAGCTCACTCTCGCTGAAGCCGCTTGATTCCATGCTCTCTGAGCTCTGCATTGGAGTCGTTCTCGAGTTCCTCTTCAAGCTGAGCAAAGAGCTCCTCGTCATCGAGGTCGGAGGCGTTGTCATCCCTGGGCCTGGAAGAGGACGCGCTCTGGACGATATGGGACTTGAGCGTAGCGATTTTGGCATCCGTGGCTGACATTATGCAATTGGACAAATGTGATGCAGAATGGATACAAGCAAGAAGTGCGCACAGGTGGAGAGATGGCTGGAGACAAACGCGGGGCAATCCGATCAAACTCAGGATCACGGATCAAGATTCCCACGATCGGCTAGATCGGTGTGTGGATCTGATGACATCTTCGTACTGAGCCTCAAGTCCTCACCAAGCCATACATCAGTCGACTCACATTTCATCCCGCTTCCCATTCTTCATTACGACGATTGCGATAAACAAGAATGAAGCTCGTTGGAAAGTTCATTGACAAAACTGCCTCAGTCTGTCATATCACATTACCATCCCCACCGCATACGCTTATGAGCACATAGGGGCATGTAACCTTACGACCAGAGGACGACGAGGATATGTGGCATTTGTACAACCTCATTCAAGTGGTTTGTTTAAATTTTATTTACTCTTCACCGTACAACGTTGACCACCAGAACCAGGGTGATCATGTTCGAGCACCAGCCATTCGCCGGATACAAAACGTCTCCGCAACAGGGTCCACCGAGTCCCACCGAGTCCGTTTGAACCTCACGCTTGCAGTCACGCGTGTCGCCTGGGCTCCATCGACAACAGCCGCGGCAGATGCCACACCGTCCGCAGCATCTTCAGCCGGTCAGCAGGAGTCGACCGCAGGGCTGCATATCACTGGTCGTGTTACATCAGAGAACCCGCACGTCAAAATGGGCGCATTCCACACGCTCGACATAGAGGCAAACAGGGATGTGCGCATTGAGAAGGAGGACGGTTGGGATAGCATTGCCCTTGGCCGGGTGCAAGAAAGCTGTGTACCAGGGCGCGGTGCAGAGGTCGCTGCTCTAGTGTGCGGCGAAGGTCAGTGGTGTCTGTTCTTTGCAATGCTGTCTTTTCTGTTAGTCTTACTTACAAACTGCTCACGCAGGAACGGCTATTTTTTGCTTACTGTCTGAACATATGACTGTAGTTTTACAACGACTGGAGGTCCCAATACCGCGCAAGATCGCAACAGGGACCTCAGCCCATGAAAAAGTAGGCTATTTCACCGCAATCTGTTGTCCTGATGCTAACGCTGCTATGTCTGAAGGGCCTACAACGCTTCTATTCTACGCTCTACGCATCCTTCCTCCGACATATACCATACTCCGCCCCATCCTTGCGTGCTATCGTGATTGCATCCCCAGGCTGGGTGCGCGACGCCGTGCTCGACTTCATCATGGCGGAGGCCAGCAGAACGGGAAACAAGCCACTGATGAGCGTCAGGAACAAGTTCGTCAAGGTGCATGTGAACAGCCCACACGTGCATAGCTTAGTGGAGGTGCTGAAGAGCCCAGAGGTGCGTCGTGGACTGTGCTCGGTTTCCACAATGACGAGAGTTGAACTTCGGTACGGACAGATCGCGTCACAGCTCAAGGAGACAAAGTTTGCCCGTGAAGGCATCATGCTCGACAGGTAATGATGACCCAATGTATGCGCGAGTGCATCGCTCATGTGCTTTTCTGTCATCAGATTCTTCAAAATGCTTGGAACTGACGAGATGCGCGCGTGGTATGGACCCGACCACGTTGCGCTTGCAGTGGATCGCGGCGCCGTGGGTACACTGTTGATCTCTGACGAACTATTCCGGTGCGTACGTAGGGCAGATACCAACATGGGGTTCAGCTGACGAGCCGTTCGCTAGAGCGAGTGACCCCGAGCTGCGGAAGAAATACGTCTCGCTCGTTGAAGATGTCCGTTCGCGGGGCGGGGAGGTACTCATATTCTCGAGTATGCATGAGTCGGGACAGCGTATGTCTTGGTTTTGGTTCACACGCCGTGTGCACTGATTCTATCCCTCTCCTCGTAGAACTCAATCAGCTATCAGGCATTGCGGCGATCCTGACATACCCACTAGATGTCGAGATCGTAGAAGCAGAAGAACGAGATGCTAAAGAGGAAGAGGAAAGGCAAAAGGCTGAAGAAAATGGAAAAGCAACATGAGACAGCGACGCAGCGCATAATGTCAATACCTATGTATGATTTGGGACATCTTGTCTTTCCAGCCCTCTTGTAGCCGTAGCGGATTCGATTTACACACGATGACTTTGGATAGTTGTACAGCATTCGATTTGTAGTTGCTACAATTTAATACCACCCTGCTCAACTGTTGGACCTAACTTCACGATCGAGGAGACACTCTTCCCTCATATGCTACCCAGCCCTCCCTCCTGTACCTTTCGGCTTGCTCCCGCACCTCCGCGTCGCTTCCCTTGCCATAAATGCCTCGCCCGACGATGATCACATCGCATCCCGACTCGAGGACAACCTCTCTGGGCGTCCTGTACTGCTGTCCCATGCTGTCCCCCTTCACGTCTAGTCCGACACCCGGCGTGAGGATGAGGAAGTCCTCATCCTCGACAGCCTCACCTGCTTGCGCGCCGATGCCGTCCATGCGGTGCATCGCGATGAAGCCAATAACGAAGTCACGGTGCGCGCGGGCCATGCGGACCGCGTCCGCGGTGTACGTTCCGGTTGCAAGGTTTCCCTTCGTGCTCATCTCGGCGAGGAGCAGCAGCCCGCGACCGAGCGGTGTGCCGACGGAGGCGAGTCCGGTGACGATGCCGGGCCCGGGGACGGGGTGTGCATTTGTAATGTGCGACCAGGAGGCGATCTTGTGGACGCCGCTAGAGTATTGCAGGGCGACAGTGTTGCCTGGTCGGAAGGTCAGTACGGGTGTGGGACGGGCGATGCACGCGACGAGGGGACGTACCAATGTCTGCGAATTTTCTGTCCTCGAAGATGAGGAAATCGTGCTTTGCGCTGAGTTCCTTGAGGCGGTCAATGAGGCTGGAGTCGAAGTCCTCGATGATATCGACGTGCGTCTGATATTGTATAAACATTTGAGGCTGAAGGTGAGAGATAAACAATTTGCGGTGTTTACCTTCACGAGACAGACGTAGGGTCCGACGATGTCGATGATCCTGAGGAAATCGGCCTTCTTGGTGACATCCACGCTGACGCACAGATTACTGCTTTTGCGTTCAATAGTCTCTAGGAGTGCCTTCGCGGCAGGGTTGGCATGTTTCTCTGCCCTTTGCGCGTAGGTCTGGAGGTGTGCGGACGGCATCCTGGTGTGCAGCCTGGGCCTTGCTACATTCTGTCAGATCGCGGTTAACAGAGACTAAAATAGCCGTATTGTTGTGCACACCTTGTCAGTCGAAAGGGGTATCAAATAAGAGAAGAGAAATGGGTTGCACTGGAGGCGTCTGCCAGGGACATCACACCGAGAAATGCAAGATGATCGAGGTCGATCGTTTGATGTGAACTAGCGCGCTCGCCCCGATCTCTCATTTCTCTAGTCGCCTCCCATGTCCTCGCCCAAGTCTCGCCCAAGGGAGGATGAAGAGCCCGGACGCTCGCACAAGCGCGCCAAGATAGACGTCGCTGATGTGCAGGATGTCGCAATGGCCGTGGACGAATCCAACGAGCCATCCGCGGACGACACAACGCCTTTCGAACAACCCGCGAATGACGACCCAGAGGTAGAGCAGGTGGAAGAGCCCATGTTGCCACCCAGTCACGCCTTGCTGGGTGCACCACCACCGGTATTTTCCTCTGACGGAACCATGCAATGCATCATGGAGACCGACGTGGGCATTTCAGAATATATTGGGCACGACGTGCCGAAGATTGAAGGCATCATCAAGCAAAGGTGAGTGGCTCGCACAACTCGCGCCGTGAATACGAGCACACCCATGTCTTAAATGTTCACTTTAGATTCACCGACTTCTTGGTGTATGAGGTGGACCTGGATGGCAACGTTATCCATGTGAAGTCCCTCACAAAGCCAGAATCTTCACCCAAAAAGAAGGAAGACACTAAGGAGAACCACCCTGCTGCAGAAGAGGGGGCTCCTTCCGCGCAGCCTACTTCTGATAGCACTAATGGACCCGTTCCTCCGACTACAGAACCCTCTGAAAAGGCGGACGAATCCACGGAAGCTGCAGAAAACGTCGTCGCTGAAATGGCGGGCACTCCAAACGCGGCTCCCAACTGTGAATCCTCGCAGACACAAAATGAGCCATGGCCCGAGCAATTCACTGCAAAGTTGACTGCTTTCCTCTCGGAAGAGACGGTCGTTAAGATCAAGGAACTCTACTTGGAGGGCCCAGAACCTCCCTTCGTCAGCGACAGCGGCTGGGGCGGTCGTCAGGCCAAGCCCGCCGAAGACGACAACAAGCCCGAAGGCGAAGACACCCCCGCGGCACCCGAAGCGCCAGAAGAAGAGCCCAAGCAAGGCCGAGGGAAGCGCGGACGCGACCGCGGTGTGCGCGGGGGACGTGGTGCACGCGGCGGAAGGGGAGGGCGCGGTGGGCGACCAGGCGCGCGGGAGGACCACCGCAGGGTGCTGACCGATGTCTGTCTCGGCATGTCCGCTCTTCGCCTCGTGGACCGTGATCTAACTTTGACGGCCCCGGCTAGCCCATCGCGTCCAAGACGACGCGCACCGGTCTGCACCAGGCGGTCCGCGAGCTCTTCGGAGGGAAGCTTGATACGGAGACGGACCTGAACACGCCTGCGGACGATGAGGGCTCGCGCATAGTCATCAAATGGTCGCGAAGAGGCAGTGGGCGCGGTGGTGCGCGGGGAGGCCGCGGGGGTACGTCACTCATGCTTCTTTCTAGCAATTCGGTAGCTCTGACACAGATATGCAATAGGCCGTGGGGACAGGCCCGAGCGGGGGAACTACCCACCGTACATCCACTTCACGATGCAGAAGACGAACCGCGATACGCAGGATGCGCTCGCGCACCTCTCGCGTATTCTGCATGTCAACGTGAAGGATCTCTCCGTTGCAGGCACCAAGGACAAGCGCGGCGTCACCGTCCAGCGCGTGTCTCTCCGCAGGGGAAACAAAAGCGTCGAAGACGTGTGGACCATGGCAAACGGTGTGAACGGCCGGCGGACAGCCGAGGAAGCGTTGACGCGCCGAGGGGAGCGCGGTATCCGTATCGCCGACTTCAATTACAGAAAGGCGAGCTTAGAGCTTGGCCTGCTGAAGGGAAATGCGTTTGTGATCACCCTAAGGTATGTAAATGTTAAACACTGCGCAGCGCGCGATGCTCATAGCTATGCAGAAATGTACAAGTTGACTCGATGGAAACTCTCGATCGGGCCATGAATTCGATCAAGAACAAGGGCTTCATCAACTATTATGGTACGGACATGCGCTATCTTGGCGTTATAAACACGTTAACACGTCGTCAGGTATGCAACGCTTTGGAACCGCATCTATCCCAACACATTCGATCGGCCTTGCTCTCCTCAAGTCCGACTGGCATCGTGCGGTATCGCTGATCCTAAGGAACAGGCCGGGCGAACACCCTGACGTAGTCGCTGCACGGGACGCCTGGCTAGTCGACGGTGACCTAGACAAGGCACTCGAGCTCATGCCGCGACGTGTCGTTGCGGAGCGTTGCATTCTCGAAAGCTATAAGAAGCAAGGAGGCGACACCAGGAATGCTATGGGGACGCTGTCGACGGTGCGTCGAGTTGCCTGGTGGTCTTACGCTAACATAGTGACTCGTTTATTTCTGCAGATCCCCAAGAACCTGCGCCTCATGTACGTGCACGCCTACCAGTCGTACGTGTGGAATGCTATCGTCTCCGAGCGCATCAAAATGCACGGCGCAGAGAAACCGGTTGTCGGTGACTTGGTATTCGATACGTCCTCTGAAAAAGGCGCCGATGAGGACCCAGAAGCCACGGCGGAGCTTGCTGAGGGCGAGCAGCCAGTGGAGGACAAGGACGCTGGTGAGAGCACATAGGTTCCTGACGCCATAATCGCATTGAGCCATATGTGCAGACAACGATGCCCTCTCTGGGCGGTCAAGTAAACGGTCGAGAAAGCCCTGGGAGCCGTTCAAGGTCAAGACTTTGACTGAGGAGGACGTTGACAAGTACTCTATCTTCGACGTGATCATGCCTCTGCCCGGAAGGGACGTTGCGTATCCGGGCGGTGCCCTAGGAGAGCGCTACAGGGAGTTCCTAAGGACTGATGGCCTGGACCCGGACAACTTTGTCCGCAAACAAAAGTGCGTCTCACCGTCAAGTTGATGGCTTGTTCTGACATGTCTGCGCGCAGAGAGTATAGTCTCGGTGGCTCCTATCGCAAGATCCTGCACCTCCCGAAGGAGCTGTCTTGGTCTGTGCTCAGGTACACAGACCCGGACGTCCCTCTCGCTCAAGCGGACGAAGACAAGCTCCTGGGCTTCGAACCACCGGTCGTTGTAGAGGACGGCAAGTTCCTAGCACTCCAGATAAACTTGCAGCTTGGGACTGCGGCATACGCGACCATGGCGTTGCGGGAGGTGACAAAGACGGAGACGAGCTCGCACTATCAGACGACTCTGACACAGGCGTCTGAGGATCAAAAATACAAGGCATCTGCTGAGGCCGACGGTGAAGTAGTCGAAACGTGACGCACATGTACTAGTCCTCTAAACGGACCAAAACCCACATGTTGTAGCGTATAGTCTGGTGTATTTTCGTCTTATCTCTGTCTGAATCATGTTGCGATGTCTCGTCTGGGACATCTCTTGATCAACATGAAGGCGATGAAGGCGCCTGCGTTGCAGGCAGGCCATCACCTTCGTCTTGACTTCGTGTTCTCGAGCGTGCAGTGCCATTAGTCAGTACTTCAGTGTCGGGACAGAAGATCTCTCACAAAATGACCTAGACCGGGCGCGGCTCCTCTTCATCTCTTTGTCTCATACCACACTGTCCGCTTGCTCTGGTGTCCAAATTCAATTTCTTGTCTGTTTCTGTCGACTTTGAAAGTCGCATTCACCCACTGGTATGGCTAAGATTGAACGCATCGTGTTCCTGTCCTTGGTGCTGGATCTATTTGGTATGTGAAACACCAACTCACTCGCGACGGAACGTGTCATATTGGCGCTCTATAGCATTCACCATTCCTTTGCCCTTGTTCCCGCGTATTATCGAGTGGTATACGAACGTATGTATTGCATGTATTCAACGGGAAATATATGCATCAACAGGTGTTTGTATAGAGGGAGTCGTCCGACCCGACAGGCTTTCTTTCGCGCACCCTCTACTTCGTGTCCACCGTGCGCGGTCTGCTGTATACACCCTCCTCCAACCCGCAAAGATGGGACATAGTATTGCTTGGTGAGATCCGAGTTCATGGAGTTGTCGAGATACGTTCTGACGCAACGGCAGGCGGTCTCATGGGCTCTGTCTTCTCGTGAGTAGTTCACGCACTAAAGTAGTGTTCTCTCATCCAAGAGTATTACAGTATACTTCAATGGTAACAATTACTATCCTTGGAGCTATGGAAGAGAATGCTCAAGGAACATATGCAGGTTCATCTCACCTCGCATCGGAGCCCTGAGCGACAAACATGGTCGTAAGAAAGTGCTACTGGTCACGATGATCGGGAACATCCTGTCTGCATTAATGTATGCTGAAATGAGCGCAGTGGACTTTCTTTTCCTGCTGATCCCCGTTACTGTAGATGGGTGAAGTCAACCACTTTTGCTTCCTACCTCCTTTCCCGCGTCGTCGGTGGTTTGAGCGAGGGCAATGTACAATTGGCAATGTGAGTAATGTCAATAAATTGGGTTCGATGTGCTACTAATGCCTTCCGTAGCGCGATCTTATCCGACGTTTCCACACCAGCCACCCGCGCAAAGGCCCTGGCACATGTCGGCATCGCATTCGCTATCTGCTTCTGCATTGGGCCTCCCATCGGCGCGTACTTTGCGTCTCGCCCCCTGCCGTCATCAATCACCGCGTCTGGTTTCGAGCTCAACGTGTACGCTACCCCAGCACTGCTGACTCTGGTCTTGTTGGTCTTGGAGACTGTATTCTTGGCAGTGGCGTTGCCAGAAACCCGGGGCAAGCGTGTTCAACCCAAAGATGCCGCCCGGAGTAGCGATAAGCTTGCCAAGGAGAAGATTGAACAGAAGGCAACTGGAGCAAGTTCCGAGCAAACCAAACAGAGCACCGTTGTAGAGCGTCTCCAAACCCTCAGGACCCTACGAAGGCTGCACTTCCTTTTCCTGGGTGTCTTCTCTGGCGTAGAGTTCACCTTGACGTTCCTCACGTTCGACCGTAAGTCCTGAATGCAATCCGACAGCCAATCTGCTAACCGTACATGGCAGTGTTTGACTGGAACAATAAGCAGAACGGCGCGCTCATCGGCTCCATCGGCATCGTCAGCGCGCTCCTACAAGGAGGCTATGTGCGCAGGGCGATCCCCAAGGTGGGCGAAGGAGCCATGGCGCGACGTGGAATATCCAGCTGCGCGCTCGGCCTCGTTCTCCTCACTTTGGTTCCACTGCTCGTCGCAGATCACACCACGGCGGCCGTGCGACTTCTCCAAGGCGCTGCGGTCTGCATGGCGTTCACGTCGGCGACAGTAGTCAACTCGCTGACCTCGTACGCCTCGCTGCAATGCGACGACGGCGTCGACGAGAACACTGGAAAACCTGTCGAGGAGCACCCAGAGCTTGCTAAGGGAAAGGCCCTGGGCGAGTTCCGCTCGTCCGGTCAACTCGGACGGGCCATCGGCCCACTCCTGGGTGCGTGCGGGTTTGGCTGCGGACGGGGTACTTGTCATGCTGATATTCGAATTCATCGGCAGCTTGCGCGTCTTACTGGACGTTCGGTCCGTCATTGACATATGCCGTGAGCGCCGTAGCCATGTTTGCGCTGTCGGCACATACGAGGCCCATAGCCAGACGGAGGACTGCCTCCGTGGCATCATAGTGGCTTACGTAGTGACTTCATGGAAAGCTCCCCAAATGTTATATGATACCGGAGAAAGGTGGCCGCGAAAGCCATTTCGCCTTGACAATTTCGCGTGTTCCTGATATTTCAGGCGCAGTGAAGAACGTGTGCTCCGATGCTGGAGCGATATTCTGTGCTATGCGCTGAGACTTTCCGACCAAGGTGCAGAGCAAAAACGAGAAAGTGTTCTTTGTTTGCTTTAAATAGATATAGGTGTGGTATATGCTACGGAAATTGCGACTACTCTATAAACAACTGTTCTTTGGACCAGCCACAAAAGAGGGGAACAAGCAGAAACGACCGGCACAAAAGCTACAGTCCAAGAGCAGTCATCACTAAGCTAAACAAAACGCGGGTATACTGTCCCCTCAGCCCATTAAAGCAAGCATTGCTATCCCGATATTACATGGGCGCAAATGGTCTGAGACTTCTTTACCGTGCACTGGCTATTCATACACGCCACGACGTCGCACAGTCTGGCCGTCGGGCTGCAGCCCCGGCCTATGAGAGCGGCGCTCCGTCTGACGAGCCCGCACCTCGCGAGTACGGCGGCAGGTCGGTGTCGAAGTACCCGCCCGACTCCATATCACCAGGGTACAACGGCTTTTCCGGCGGTGGCTGGGCGTGCGCATAGACATTTGGGGAACGCACAGGCGAGAGGCGCGAACGCGATCGTGGCAGGCTGCGCCCGCGTGGGAGCTCAATGTCTTGCGACGGGGCCAGAAACGCGGGCAGGAAGAAGAGCACACCACGAGAGCGCCGTGGCCGCCGCGTGCGCGGAACTGTGTCGGGCGCGCCGAAGAGCGTCGTGATGACGCTGCGTCCTGCGCGCCGCACGACGTCGAGCGTGGAGCGCCCCCTGGGCGGCTGCCACGAGGTGGTGGACACGGTGTCCATCATGGAGGAACTGTCTGACCGTGCAGGTGAGGACGAGCGTGGCGCGAATGAGAGCGGTAGGAGCTGCATGTCCTCTTCTTCTGTGTCGGACGAAGCTTCGCTGGGAAGCGAGATGGGGGAACGGGGCTGCGTGGGCGTGTTCACGCCGGATGCGGGGAGGCCGAACCAACCCAGGTCGAGGTACCAACGACCGTCGCGCAAGACCCAGCGGGGCATCATGACTTCGTAGCCACCGATGCGCCTGAGGCGGTATTTGCGCCTCTTGGCGCTAGGCGCCAGAACTAGCCGGATCACGCCTAAAATCAGAACGACGAGCCCAACCCACATAAGACCCTTGCCCCATTTTCCAAGGAAACCAATGAACGCAGCGTCATCGGCGTGCCAAGAGCTGCCGTAGTAATGGGAGAAGAACGAGTGCGGGGCCTCCTCGGGTTTCGCGTTCTTCCCGTATAGCGACTTGGGAAGAATGCGGACCTCACCGCCAGGCTGCGCAAGCGTGGGTGGGTGCGTGGAAGTGTACAGCCCGTACTGCGCGGAGAGAAACATGGGGCCCGTGCTGAACATGACCGTGGGGTAGTTGAGGACCCAGCTATGATCGAACCCCATGAGTCCGTGGATGGTCTGCTCCATGAAGGGATGGCGTGCCGCCGAGAAGATGAGGTCGTTGGAAACACCGACCGGGATAGTCTTGGGCAAGATGACAGGATAGACAAGCAGGGGGTCGAGCGGCCGCAAGCAGCCAATGTCTAAGTCGAGGTAGATTCCGCCATAGTGGTGGAGGATGAAATATCGTATAGCGTCCGCGCGCTGAATAGGGTACGTGTAGCCGTCAAACGTCTCGAGGAACCAGGGATAGTGCTCGGCAATGAACTCGCGCGAGCTGGCGTCAGTCCATAGCATGTATTCACTGACAAAATGTCACGACGAGGGCTCAACAAGACGGCATATTGGCAGACTTACTAGTCAGGCATCATGTCTCGGCAGCCTTGGGACACGTCGACCCATTTTTCAGGCAAAGTCTCAGACTTCCATGTTTGGTGGAGGATACGGGGGATGAGCTCTACTTGTCCGTGCTCTGTCGCGTTCCAGGGCAAGGACGCATTGATGGGGGCGTCGAGCTCGAGCTCGGAGATGTAGGCGTTGGTGTTAATTGAGAGGTAATAGGAGATGGAAGAAAGGACGACGACGGTGCCAACAAGCACGGCAGCAAGGAGAGAGAGAAAGATGTAGACCGTGCGCCGACGAAACATACCGGGAGTAAGGAAGGAGAGGAAGGGGCGAGGGAGGGTGGATATAGATTGCAGTGCAGACTGCTCTCGCGCGCTATTCTCGGCAGCCCCAGTTCTTCCGCGCCAAGCGCCACCGGCTTGCCTTATATGGCATCCAAGAACGTCCGCAGCCAGGCACGCGCTTCCCTCGGCCAGAGCAAACAGTACTCCTTTGCGGAGCTGCCGCAGGCGCAGTACTAGCACCAATACTGCGTATTGTCGTATCTCCGCATTGCAAGGAGCAAAGGCCCAGTGATACAATCACCTGCTTATCGCCATTTCAACGACCTCTATCTCTCAGGTACCGCCTACCCAAAGTTATCCACAATCCAAGCTCGACATCTACACACGCCATGTATGGCGCTACCATTCCCCACTTGCCTGTCCTTCCACATCCGCCCCATTGACGCAGTTCAGCTGTCCGCCAGTGGTGCATACCCACCCACGGCCTCCCCGATGACGGCCTCTTGATCTTGTATGCAGAATTACAATATCTCCACTCGAGGAAAATAGACCCGCAGCATACACACGTTCAAACGTCTGCGGCGCCCGCGGTATCTTCGGCAGCTAGAGACCGGATGAGAACCCAGTAATGACAGATTCGAGATTCGAAAACGCAGAGGCTGATTCGCGCGTCCGCATCCGTTGAGCATCCAATAGCAAGCAGTCACAGTCCCGTGGGCCGCATCGGCAGGTTGAAGACCCGTTCTGTCTCCACCCTGAGCAGCTCGACGGACGCTAAGATAGCGCCGTCCTCGAACTTTGTCCCTATTTCGACGAGCGCGCCCATAGCGTGCAACCAGTCTTGGCGTGACCAGTCCTGCCCTCGACGCCATATTTCTTCATGGGGAAGGTCTTCATACGGACGGCGCATGAATCTTTGCAGGGATGGGGAGGTCGGTTTAAGCGGCTTCTTCGATCCCAAGTATTTGATGCAGTCACCCAGGATCCAGTCCTTGAATAGCTTGCGCTCGTACTCAGTTGCCCACTGGGAGGCACTTCTCACGTCTCCTGCCGCCGTGCGAATACGGAACGCCAGGTCCCTAAGCAGGAGCGTGAAATGGTCGATCACCTGCAGATGCAAGGCGTCGAGCGCGTGACTGGGGGTGTAGTCTTTCTTGAAATTCGTGTGCGAGGCCCCGTGCCGTGTGCCGTCGTCATCGACGTCCATTCGATCCTCGCCATCGTCTTCAGGTGCGACGACGGCAATTCTTGTCTCAGGTCTGATGGCCGTGATTCGATGCGCCAATGTCTTGTCGGGTCGGTAATGGTAATGAGGTGAAGTGTCATCTTTCGGTCGCTGAAACATGCGGTAGTCGATACCAGGAATATCGATGGCTCGTGCTAGCTCGAGGCTAGTCCAACCATACTTCTGTGGTGTGACAGTTTTGATCCCTGATAGCGAGAAACGTCTGCACGCCTGCGGTTCGAGATCTCATCTGAAAGACTCACCTTCCGCTTCACTCTGACTGGCCAGATTGTTGTCGTTGCTGTAAAGCACGACACGGCCGCCTTTATCTTCCATAAAATAGCGACAACAATCCCATATGGTGAGATCATTCTGGCGCCTAGGATCGATGATCCTCGGGGACGTGGTCTCCCAAGTCGCTTGGACCTTGACATGCTTGCGAGCCCTCATTCTGTCCAGTATCCATGTCGAGGCCCTGCTCGCGAACCACCCGACTTGGTCACTCTTCTTTAGTCTAAGACATAAACGGCTTAATCAACGATTCGTGAAACGCCCAGGAAGGCCAACTCACCCATCTAGCTCACCCAGGAGGACGTTGGGTATGATGATAACGACCGGTAAAACAAGGGTCTCGAGATCTTCATTGAACTGCTTCAAAACGTCGAAGAAATGGATCAATATGTTGGTATCCAGTACGACGTAAGTGATTTGAGAGGCGTAGACATCCTGTAGACACCGTGTTCATTCCTGTATATGAGGCAAACGCACGAAAATTGTGTACCTGCATCTCTACATCTTTATCGGCAGCTTCAGATATACGCTGCAGCGTGAGATCACGGCTCGCATGTGGTGTAGGAGCCGTCGCAGCCACTGCATACGCTATCGAGCATTCGATTGAAGTCACGCAAATAAACAAATTACTGGATAGCGTACCAGGAGCCGCAGAGGCGGCCTGAAAAGCCATCGCCTCAGGGGCGGGCGAGTTCCAGTACGAGCCCTGTGGGAGAGCATACCCAACGGACATGACGGAACACTCACCTTTCGGCTTGCACGACTATATTTCACCGGTCTGATTGACAAGATATATCTGCGCGGAGGAGGCCAGATAGTGAGGATCAGCGATAATTGCAGGGTGCAGACAAAGCGCAACTGGCAAGACCGGCCGCAAAGTGGGATACATATCGCGATCACGTGCCGGTGCTTGCGACGCGTCCTTCAGCCTTCACGTCCAGAACAAATCCATAGGCGCAATCATATGCGCTGGGCGATGGTTTGTACTGTTCAGGCGACAAAATGAAAGCTTCACTCAAACACGTTCGTATGCTCATGGGTCCCTCGGGGCCGCTGCTGAGAAAGCCTCGTTTCCGAGGCACACGACGCTTCGTAACCCAAATAGCTGTGACTGAAATTGCGATGCTGTGTCTAGAGAGTACAATATGCGCTAGAAATACTGAAGAATAAAGATGCAATGCGACCCTGTCCATGCTTGCCACACACATCATGCTATGGTCAATGCTTACACCGACAATGCCTGCTTCTTCAGCGGTGGTACGTCGCTCTTACTGTCCTGGGTACCCGGACCGTCAGCGTCGTCTGCCTTACGTTTCGTGCCTACAGGCGTTGATGGAGACGACGGTGCCGATTTCTTTGACTCCTCACTGAGCGGGACAAGGACCTTTGGGGGGGTTCGGACCTGCTGCTTCTCAGGCGTTCTTGATCGACTGCGGCTTGACGAGACCTCGTTCCGCAGCCGCGAAGCAAGAGTGGACTTCGACGCTGTTGCTTCAGCATGACACGTCGCATGATATATCTAAGAAGGAAGGGCTGGTGAGTGATATCATCTCACGACAGGGCGAAAGAAACATACCTTGTCGTCGCGCTTGACCGAGTTGCGCCAAACCCACTCTTCATCGTCTTCGTTGAATTCAGACTTCAAGGGCTCCTTGCAGATAGGACATGATATGGATTTCGCCTCATCACCCGGTGGTACGACCACGTATTGGGCTTGCAGCTCAGCCTCACGCTTGGCCGCCTCTACCGCTGCGGCAGCACTGGAACTCAGGATACGACCGTCCGCACGACCCTTGCCTTTAACATCGACCGAGCCGTCATGAATCCAATCCTAAAGGAACTTCATTAGGAGCGTGAAACAACGAACACGGACATTTGACGAACCTCCATGCTGATGAGCCAACTGCGGCTGTAGCCACGGCCAACTGCCTGACCTGCCTTTCTGTTCTGCCGGAAGTGCATATCCAAGTGATCCTCCATATGTTTCTTGCCCTTGGGCCCATCAGGGAATCGGATACCACATTGCTTGCATTGCGAGGGCAATCGGTTGTAGAGGAAGTCAACGATATTTGACCGTTGCCTACGTTCAAGGAACGTTAGCTTGTCGCACATGATACACGTTGTCGACGTACCTTGTGATATCTGCGCTGGTCAACTTGATCTTTTGGGCAAGGATCGCCTTTCTGTGATCTCTAATGGCATCTCGTACGGGATCAGATGGTCGACACTCTTCAACCTTTGCGCTCGCACCGGCACCAGTGGGCGTGCCCGTCGCACCGACGACACCTGCCTTCAGCAGAGCATTGTAGAGGTTCGTAATGCTATTCATGGGAGCCAATGTAGATATTGGAGGATTTACTGACGGCGGCGTAGGCTGTACAGGCAATGACTGAGGTGCCAACAAGCCGCTTAAGTTCACCGGTTCTGACTTGGGTACGTTGTACGAAGGTGCAGAGTATGCTGATGGTAGTGGATATGTAGGTTGCTCAACGGGACCAGGGAAAGGCGCTGGTGGTGCTGGCGACGGATATGGCATTTGGGTAGGATACGATTGAGTTGGAATCGGAGCAGGAGTAAGTTGTGGAGGGACAGACGCAGGTTGAGCCAATGCTCTGAGTTGAGTGAGTATTTGACCCAACTCCTCCTGCGACACTCCAGCTTGTACCAACTTACGTAGCTACAACAACATTGCGTGAGCAAGTGGCATGTGGAAACGAAGGCAACCTCGTCCTACCTGCTGCAGAACAGCGACATGGTTCTGAGCCATCTTATCATATGGGTTTGCGACCACAGAGCGCTCCTTCTGACTGAGAACGAACTCCAATTCGCTGAGGACCTGGGCGGTAGATATCGAACTAGAACCCGCGGTATGCCTGCTCGAGGACTGCAGGAACGAGTTTGAGAACCCCACACGACACTGAGTCAAGGGGCGTCTTACCGCAGCACTCTGTGTCGCTTCACCACCCCATATATGCCGTTCGATGGCAACTTGTGGCACTACGCCAAACAACTCTCGCCCTGTCGGTGCGCCAGTCCGCCAGGTGAGAAGCATCTCTTCCATCTTACTGCGGGTGTTCTGGTCAACCTGCTCATATGTATCAAGGAACAACCGGACGACAAGCGGGGTAAACTGGCGAGCGTATGGGTCGAATACATTCTTCGAGATCGCGTCGAGTAGGTAGAACGCGGGCAGCTTCATCCATGGCAGAACCTAATGGCAAGTTACCATAATAGGCAAGTAATGAGTCAGCATTCCATGGGTTGCAACAATGTGAAAATAAAAACAAGAGAACAGCGTCGCAGTGCGGCGTAGGCGTCAAAGTTCGTCAGACCATGCCTGGGCAGCTTGAAGCCCATGCTAGGAGACACGCCCATCGAGGAGGGCCATGAACGGGCTCATTTTTGCTCCAGCCGAACTACGACTACTGCTATCTACAATACATGATATCCTGTATGCTATATTGGCCGTTCCACGGCAACCAGCCACAGCTATCAAGCACAGGTTGTGCGACGTGAGGAAGACACATAACAGGAGCAGGACTCACCCTTCGAATGTGAGACTCAATACACTGAGCAACGATCTCGGCAAACCTCGAGTATTCTTGCGCGATCATGGATAGATTCTGTATGATTGGTCTAGAATTGACGGTGAGCTCAGCCAAGCGCGCCATGTAATCACGACGAAACATGTTCGAGTCGACATGAAAAACGGGCTGCACAGCCGCGGGATAGTGGTATGCAGCCTGAGGCAGCATGGGCTGACTGTACGGCTGCGAAGCGTAAGCCATCTGGCCAAAGGCCGGACTCGCGGGCTGAGGGTAGAGCGACATGGTTTGTCGACTTAGGACAATGGCCTGAAAATTGTAGTTGGTGTTTGTTGGCGTACGCTCTCAATGACGGCGCGGTTGCCGCAGAGGGAGGTGAGGAAGGGAGAACGGCCGATCGCTCGAGACGGAAAGCTAGAGGTTGTAAAGAATATATCTCTTATATGGCCTCACACGGAGCACTCCAATCGCAAGAGGCGAGATGCACAGATGTACGAAGCGCGCACTAGGAGATGGTGGTCGATGGTAAAGCCTGGCTGACGTGTGGCGAACGCCGTGCGGTACAATGAAGGGCTTTTGCGCGGAGCTTGAATGTAGCCACAGGCCACTGCCGGGTTCTCCAGACTCGGGCCTGGCCTCCGAACAGTCCGGAAAAGGCAAGGAGCAATACTACGTCCCGTAAGATCTCACAACAGTCACGAAACCTAACGGTGCATCCCTCCCTCCCCTCCTCAAGACACAACGGTGAGTTCTTGTTTTCGATGGAAAAGTGCTTCGCTGTGGTATTGCTGCCATTCCGCCGCTCACGGGAGGTCGTTTGAGTGAGGGAGGAGATGGATGCGTTCGGCTGTATGTGGATGCACTGGAAACATCGTCTGACCCAATGTTCATAACAGATGAAGGACGTTATCAAAACGGAAGAGCTCGACATTCCTGAGGGCGTTGAAGTCGATATCAAGTCCCGACTGATCACCGTCAAGGGCCCCCGCGGGACACTAACCAAGAATGTCCGTCACATTGACATGGACATCCGGCTGCAGAAGGGCAAGACCAACAAGGTCTCCCTGGCAGTATGGCAGGGAGGGCGCAAGCATGTCGCTTGCCTCCGCACAATCAAGAGTCTTATCGTTAACATGATTACTGGTGTGACGAAGGTACGAGCTTTATGCATTCAGTGGAACATTTCATGATTGGTTGCTGTCGCTCCATAGGGCTTCCAATACAAGATGCGCGCTGTGTATGCCCATTTCCCCATCAACAATATCATCCAAGACAACGGCTCGGCATTGGAAATCCGTAACTTCTTGGGCGAGAAGGTATGTCTTGGCCTTGAGCGCACGATGATCTCCTGCAATAATTTTTGCCTAGATTGTGCGACATGTAAACATGCTGGAGGGCGTCACGATCTCAGAATCAAAAGCGCAAAAGGATGAGCTCATCCTGGAGGGTAATGACGTTCAGAATGTTTCGCAGTCAGGTACATCTGCTGTTTTCCAGTTACATCCAGGTTAATAACCTCCTTTCTAGCTGCATCCATCCAGGGGGTCTGCCGGGTACGGAACAAGGATATCCGTAAGTTCTTGGACGGTATCTACGTTTCGGAGAAGAGCACTGTTACGCAGTAAACAGTCCTTTTACCTTATGGGTGGTCTTCTTGGGTCTTCGTCAAAACCTGCATGTCTGTTATTTGCTATGACCAATATGACTACGCCATGCTTTGCTTTGTAGTGCTATTGCAAGAAAATTCCTTTGAGCTATATCTTATGGAGTATACATCGCAGTTGAGTATTAAGGTATAAATGGGATTTTTGTCCCTACCCGTGCGCGGTAATCGACGTAATCTTTTCCAAAGAAACGGATCAGATACCCTTCTTCAGCTTCAATGGATAGTCAGTATACGTCCAAGCTTCTCGGTCTTTGTGCAACTTACCACGAATGCGATGGTAAAAGAACCTCCATAGCACGACAACGAAGCCGACGAGACTGATTGGATTTATGAGTACGAACTGAGTCCCAAGAGCCCAGTAGAAAAAGCCAGCATATGATGGATGGCGGAACCACCTGCGCAAGAGTTTAACCAGCTACGAGTGAGCTCATCTTGGATTTTTGCATACCTGTATACGCCGTCGGTCACAAGGGCGTGGCCATCGAGCTTTCGCAGAGCAACAACATGTGAGAAGTTCGACGCGGCATGAATCATGGCGGCCGATCTCAGGAATTGACCCATAAGAACTAACCCAATACCTGCATCATTCGTGAGTACTTGTAGGAAAAGCAGTTACACTAACGCACCTGTCAGAGAAACATACGTGTTCCTCTTGAACCACGGGAAGAAGTACAAGGTGACCAGGTACTCGAAGACGGCGAAACCATGTGCTATGTGATACTGAATGCCGTTTTCCAAGAGAAATGCTATGAATGATAACAATTGACACAATCATAGCAGTTAGGACGGAGGGAAACTCACAGTCAACGCTGCATTTGTCCTTGTTCCAGCCAGCCGTGACCGCGAACTCTCCCCAGTGGAATACTGCCCAGGAAGCAACGAAAAATCCTAGTTCATACGTTGACCACCAGAATCGTTGAAAGCCGCCCACGGCGAAAGTCAAGAAGCCAAGTGCGAATATGGATCCAAGGAGGAATGATACGGCAGACACGGCTAGGGGTGTGTTTGGAATGGCACCGCGGGGCCTGAGTGAAGTATCAGTCGGTATCGTATCAAGTGGGTGAGATTTGGCCATCGTCCTCTGGCGCAGACGTTCGTCGAAGCCATCTGTGTCGGTATCTGACCGCATGAGTGAATTGTAGACTGAAGGCCAGCTCTGGACAAGACATTGTGTGAACAATAAGATGCATGTAGCCCTGAGGCTTGTTTGGGCGTGTAGGCGTGCATGATTTCACGTGCACTCTTGCAAAACGCGTTCAGCTTGCCACACACGACGTGCTGCTCTCGGGCTCACGCAGGTCTCAGCTTGCCGTTTGGCTGCTCTCTTACGGGAAGCCACAAGTCTGGGTAATGATTCGAACTCATGCACAATCTCTCAAGTTGTATCGGCCTTTGAATGGCAACCAAGTCTTCTCCCGTCGAGGAGTTGCCACTGTTGTAGGAAATGACCCGTCCAAATCGCGCAACATGGCTCTCGTGGCCCACATCGGTTCGTATTGTACTGCTTCACTCTGAGGTTGGTCTGACTGTCTCCGGTAGACTCCGGGAAAACAACTCTCACCGAGTCCATACTCCTAAAGTCGTCATACCTCTCCTCGGCCGGCTCTGTCGACACAGGAAGTACAACAACGGACTTCCTCCCTGCTGAGCGCGAGAGAGGAATCACGATACAGTCTGCCAGCATACCGGTCAAATGGCGAGATTGGACGTTCAATCTCATTGACACGCCCGGACATGCCGACTTCGGTATGGAAGTCGAAAGCGCTAGCCGAGTCGTGGACGGTGCCGTGGTATTACTGGACTCTGTAGAGGGCGTTGAGGCACAGACCAAAGGAGTCTGGGGCCAACTAGACAGGTAAGCCTTGCACCCAGGTGAGGGCAAACTTGAGATCCATTCTGCGATGTTTCTCTAATCTATCCGACGAATAGATATGGCGTACGGTCAAGACTGATGTTCCTCAACAAGCTTGATCGCGCAGGAGCCTCGTTCTCTCACTCCGTCGCATCTCTACTCACAAACCGTCTGCATCCCAAGCCCATGGCATTGACATTGCCCATCGCATCTTTCGATCCGCAGGACTATAGTCGAGCCGAACCGGGCGTGCAAGGTATTATCGATCTTGTTCAATGGGAACTGTGGAAGTGGGATGAGAATGGCGAATCAACCCGACACGCTCTGCCTGCACAGCTGGACAAGCTAGACCAGGGCCTTCTTCCAGCGTCACATCCAATCATCCCGCATTTGCTACCTGCCAGAATTAATCTCTTGGAAAACTTGTCGATGTTTTCCGAGGAGCTGATGGACACTCTGCTCAACCTCCCCTCCGAACCCTCAGCTTATCTCCAGATTGCACCCTCACAAATCATGCCGCATCTCCGGAGCGCCACCCTTCGTAGCGATGTACTGCCAGTTCTGTGCGGCTCTGCATTCAAGCATATTGGGACTGAACTCGTCATGAATTATGTCGGAGAGCTCTTCCCTAGTCCTGTGGACGTTGTCGAGTCCGTTCCCGCGGCAAATGCGCCCCTTCGCATGCTGGCCTGGAAGGTGGGCTGGGACAAACGCAAAGGGTGGATGACGTTCGTCCGCATATACTCCGGTACGAGACTGCACATAGTCAAACAATGTTATTTGACTCACGATGCTCAGGCACTTTAACACGGCAAAGTACGATCCTAAACGCTACGCGCAATCAGCGCGAGAGGGTATCCAAAATTCTTCTGCTGTATGCATCAGAAGTGGAAGAGGTGGATAGTTTGTCCTTTGGCTCTGTCGGTGTCATCGTTGGGCTCAAATATACACGTACGGGAGATACCTTGGTCTCAACAAACCGCTCCTCGGAAACGACTTCCCTCCGAGATATTATTCCCCCTCCACCGGTCATGTCTATGTCTGTCATACCTCAGTCGCATTCTGACCTTGAACCTGTGCAAGAAGCACTGGCTTCGCTTGCCCGCACCGATCCGTCAGTGCGTGTCGAGATGCAAGAAGGCCAAATTCTCGTGCATGGCCTTGGTTCACTCCACCTCGAGATTGTAGAAAGTCGGCTTAAAGACGAGTGGAACGCTCAATTCGAGCTTGGGAGACGCCGCGTCAGCTATCGCGAAGGGCTAGGCCAAGGAACCCTCACCGCCGGCGAGAACACCTGGACTGCTGAGATTGCAGGAAAGCCGGTCGCTGTCTCGATCGACTTCGCTATAAGGGCCCTCGAGGATGACGAGGATGGCGACCCGGTCTGGGATGGAAACATTGTTCTCGACGAACAGGGCAACCCTCTACGGTCGCCGGAATCGTATTCAAATGTGCTCGATCCTATCACCAACATAGCTCGCGGAATCTACAACACTCTTTCCAATTCGCCGCATACATCCTTAGCTCTATCACATCTACACGTCCAGCTCAAGAGCTATAACTATCCGCATGCAAATGCCCCGCCATCCGTTCTCGCCGGCGCAAGTGCCGTTATCTTGCGAAGCTGCATACGCAACGCCGGTATGGGCCCCTTACTTGAACCCTTCGTTCGCCTAAAAATCACCGTCAACGAGGATTCCGTCGGCAAAGTGGTGAGGGATCTGACGGAGCACGGCGGCGAGGTGCTCGACCTGGCGACAGGTTCTGGGGGTGCTGCTGGCGCAGAGGAGGACCTGCAGCCCTACTCTGAGAATGGTGTATACATACCACCGCAGGAGCTTTCGCCCTCCTCGGGGAACGTGCGGGATGGTGACGTCTCGTCCTCTCGATTCAAACGCTCGATCCACGCCATTGCACCTCTGAGCAGGATGCTTGACTACTCGAATCGGCTGCGAGCACTTTCGGGCGGGCACGGTCTATTTGAAATGGTCAATGCGGGTTTCAGGCAGGTGTCGGAGGCGAGGAAGGTGGAGATTTTGCGGGAAATTGGGCGAGTGTGATTTTAGGAGTGGCAGTCTCCATGTCTCCATGTTTTGCATCGGCTGTATCAATATATGCATCTTCCACATGTTAAAGCTCTCTCGTCTCATCTGCATCGCCAAACAATACAGCGCCATCGATCTCGTCGTCGTCTTCGACGAGGCCTGCGCGGTATTCACCGACTGACTGCAGTAACTGGCTGAAGTTCATGATGGCATCATCGTCGCTATCACTGTCTGCCATCGAAGCGTTGAAGAGAGGAACAGGAGGCAGCGAGCGCTGCTGGTGGAAGGCGGGTGCAGGGGTGACGCTTCTCTCCCTGTCATATTCGGGAAGAAACAGTGGGGTCTGCGCTCTCCGTGCCGCGCCCCCGCTGGGGACGAAGTCAGGCGGCGCAATGCTAGGGGCACGCAACGAGAAATTACCAGGAGGCGCCATTGCAGGAGCCAATGAAGGAGCCCTCGAAAGCTCTCTTGTCATAGCCCGTATCGAAGAGAACGGTTCGATGATCACACATAGACATCGACCATGAATATTGAAGCCCTGGTATTGAAGTCGGAGGGCGAGCTTGCTCTTGTCTTCATCTCCTTCTTGCAGGTCCTTTTGAGGCACGATCACAGCTGAGTCGCCTGCGCTTATAGGCTGCTCAGGTGCAGCAGGTCCGGCTTGCTTGTCGAGTGTAGTAAGACTGGGCTCCGCATCTTCATGCTTGACGGTGACCGACGCGGAGTCTTCGGCATCATCTATCGTAATTAGGCCGGAGTCGTCGAGTGCAGGAGGCAGAGCAGCAGCTTGTTCGTCCGGTAGGCGAGCTGGTTCCACTTCCGGTAGTTGGTCTGGAGGAGCCATTTCCACGTCTGCGTCGACATCGACGTCGATCACGTCGGGCATGATGGCGTCCGCCTCTTCGTCTTCGTTTTGGCCGTGATATCCACCAGCCACAAATTTTCTCACTCTCATTGAACGCCTTGGTGCGACACGAGCGTCACCAGGGGGAAGAGCATCGCCATCATCGGACGGGTCGCTCGAAATTGAGATAGCATCATCTTCCTCGTCAGACCCGCGTGCCCTTCGCTTGCCTTTGGTCTTTGGCTTCTTGCTTCTCTTTGATGGTGCTTTCTTTGGCTTTGCTGTACGTTTCTTACCCTTCTGGGCAGTCGCTGGCTCGGGAGAAGGAGAATTAGGTGGCATAGCCGTCTGTGGACGCTCCGGCGCAGGGACGAAATATCGTGTCTGGGAGCGCGCGAGAGGTTATCCAAACGCTCGCGACGCAGAGGGCCAGACGCACCTTGACCAATACCGCGTGCGGATCTGTTTTCCGAAGAAAGTATCCGAACTGGTATGTATCTGCATCCGCTTCATTAGTATGAGGCAGCTGTCGCGAGTGAGCAAGAAGCCTACCACCACGGTGCACGTCTACTGTGCCCCGTTTCGCGTTGGCGGGCCCGCCAGGTCCCAAGTGCGCGTCCTCTTCGGCATTCAACTTCGGCAGCACCCTGAACATGGGTTAGTAATGACCGGTGCGTCCGGTACAAACAATGACTTCTACGTACAGCGGCCGCAGATCCTCTAGTACGTGTAGCAGCACGCGCTCCGACATCCAGTCGATGTGACGCTCATCAAGGTAGATCTATGCAGAAAAACGGGATGAGCATACTCGATCGGTGTGTCGAGCAAGGTATGAACTTACGTAGAGAGGCAATACTGTGTTCTCAGATATTCTGAGATAGTACGCGTTTCGTGGCCCAAAACGCATGTTGACGTCTCTCTATGCGGCTCTGGCCTACTGTGGCAGTATACTTAAAAACGATGACCTTGGCCTCGCCGACTGATGATATCTGAGTGAGAGCCCGCGAGAATCCTCGAGGGCGATGCATATTGCTTTGCAACATTGGACGCGTCTGCAGGACACGACCTCGTGACTCGCGAATCGCGCGGGTCGACAGTACTGTCCCGCCCGGCTGACACGCCAGCTTATTTCTAAGTGTTTCATTCATTTGCGGCGCTGCCTATTCGTACATGTGACAAACTCTATGTATGTTGTATACGCGAAAACCCAGCAATCGCAAAACCTCAGTACTCGTCGGGGGAAACGTCAGGACCGGAGATGACTGCCTTAATGACCCCCTTGCCGTCGGAGCTCTTGCCCGTTCTTGTGGTCTTGAACGCTTCCTCCGCGTCCTCGAACTTGAACCTGCCACGCCTATCAGACATCATGATGCGAAACTTAGATGCACATGCATTACCTATGCGTGATGAGGGGCTTGAGGTCGATCTTGCCCTGTGCGACAAGCGCGATCGCAAGCGGGTAGTCACCGGGGCCATAGCGGAACGAGCCCTTGAAGGTGAGCTCCTTCGTGAGGAGCGTCGTGACGGGGATCACGATCTCCGGACTGCCCATGCCGACCTGGACGTACGTGCCGCCCGTCTTGGCAACGATGATGCCCGTCTGGATCGACACCTCCGCACCACTCGCGTCGACGACGAGGTCGATCGAGCGCGGGCCACGCTCCTCAATGCCGAGCGTCTTCATCAGGGTGGCCGCGTTGCGCTCTGAGTAGCGCAGGCGTGCCTCGCCCGGCTCCATCGGCGGGGGGAGGTATGTGTCCGTCGCCGCGTAGCTCTTCGCGAACTCGAGACGCCCGGGCACGATGTCGACCGCGACCACGCGCGATGCGCCGAGCGCTCTCGCGGCCGCCATACACGCGAGACCGACCGGTCCCGCGCCGAAGACGACGATGCTCTGGTTCGGACGGAAGCCGGCGATGTTCGCGATCGCGTGTACTGCGACGGATAGGGGCTCGATCTATGCGGGGATCAGTATAGGTAATTGTGAGGATCGCGTGGAGGGACGCTCACCATGGCACCGTCCTCGAGCGTGAGGTTGTCAGGGAGCTTGTAGCAGATGTCCTCGGGGATGCGGTAGTACCGCCCAAGGGTACCATCGTGCGGAGGGGTAGCAGCGAAGACGATGTTCGGGCAGAGCTTTAAGGGTTACGATGAGCGGTTTGCGTTGCAAGATCTGTTAACAAGTCCGCGTACCTCGTAACGGCCGCTCTTGCAAGCATCGCACTTTCGGCAGGTCGCACCGGGCTCCATTGCTACGCGGTCGCCGACTTTGAGGGTCTTGACGTTGGGGCCAACTGGAAGGGGTTGGAAGGGCTGCATTAGCCCTGCTTTTCAAGTCCCACTGCAATCGACGAACCCTTTGTGACTACACCGGATGATTCATGACCGAGCACCTATGGACTCTGTGTTACAATGGGGGTGCGAAAACACAAAGCATTCGAGCTCACCATAGGCTTCTCAACGATGAAATTGCCGATACGCCCCGCAACGACGAAGTGGACCTGATCATCGAACGGGGCATTAAATACGGATCAACGTCCAGTATATATCGACCTACGTCGGAGCCGCAAATGCCTAGATCGACGACAATCAACATGTAATAAGCTTCTGGGATCATATGAGTACCGCACCCGTCTTCTTTACCGAAACGAGGACTTCGTCATCGACGACTATCGCAGGATATTCAATATACGATCGAGCGAGCATGGAGTGATCGAGAGCTCACTCTCAGGGACCGGGCGCTGCTCGAAGGTGACATCCTCGATGCCGCGCATGAGGAACGACGGGTTGTCAGACATGGTGGTGAGTATGAGACGAGGGGAGAGTGGGCGAGGTGGGTGTTGTGTGCAGGCTGGACGGGCATCCTCGACCCCGCACCCAGGCCTTATGAGGGGGTGGGGGAGGGGGCGGAGCGAATCCGGACCGGGTCATGCGCCTGGTCGAACAGATCTGATACAGCGCGATGGATTGGTGAATATATCTCGCAGCGGGGCAAGTGATAGGACGTACAGGCGTACCTCGAGTGTACGCCGAAGGCCGCGACAGGGGCCGCGGAAGCGTCGAACTCAAAGTAAGAAGCGGAATTCGCGACATGTGGCCGCCCAAGTGACCCCATGAAGTTCTGGATGGTGAAACAGGAACCTGACTTGACACTTTGAGAATTCTGGAGCGCGAGCCCGGTATTCCATATGTTATTGCAGAAGGTTTCGCAAACATTAATGTTCGGTATTCCGGACAGGTCAAGAACATCTAGCGGGCGTGCAGGCGGCCTGGCGTAGTGCTAATGTCGGACGATCGATCATCGGAAAACGCTTATTCCTTCATCCCTGCGCTCACCAGGCGCGCTCTGGAGCGGGCACGATGCGGGGTCGGTAATGCGGGTTTGCGGTCAGCCGAGAGCGCGGTGTATTTGTCGTCGAAGACAGCGGGCGAACATGGTGCACGGTGAAGACTCTATTGCGAACGACGACTTCGCAAGGCCAGGGTTCGGTGAGTAAATATAGGGTGAATAGTTAAGGGGTGTGAATGGCCAATGGAGTGAATGGAGCAGACTGTGCGAATGGAATGATCCCACAAAGTGATAACAGACAGACGCTGAGATGCGAAGACATCGAGGGCAGCATTGCAGAACACTTGACCCGGTGCGGACACGGCCTGCGTGATCCAGACGCGACTCTGGACGCGTCCTCCCTGACGCGCTTCCGACCAACAGGCGGCAGCGCGACCTGCACGCGCAGAACACCTTGCACACCATTCATCCATCGATGCGAGCAACAGTCGAGAGTCTATTCAGAGATAGCCAACCCGCCATGGCAGCGACCTTTCCACCCGCAGCCAAATCCCATCGGATGGGAATTCCAATGGGGAACTATAGGGCCGGCGCTACATCAAATTCTCAGCGTGCGAATATATAAGACCCCCTCGAACGATTGCACCATCCTCACCCCTCATTTCTTTTCACACCATCCTCCCCCATCTCCTCAGACACTGCAGAATGGTTGCGTCCAGCGTCCTCGGGTTCCCCCGCATCGGTCAGTAGCACTACCGTCTCATTTAGTGCACTCCTCGTTGACGAATGCATGAAAACGTGCAGGTGCAAACCGTGAGGTTAAGAAGGCCGTCGAGGCTTACTGGGCGGGCAAGATCTCGGCCGACGAGCTCACCAAGGCTGCTGCAGAGGTCAAGAAGGCCAGCTGGACCAGCCTCAAGGAGCGCGGCGTTGGTCTCATCCCTAGGTATGTAATAGGGCTTTTCGCCAATCGCGCAACCAAACTAACCCTCCGTCCCCGTCACATAGCGGTGACTTCTCGCTGTACGACCACGTCCTTGACCACTCCGCTGCGTTCAACGTTATCCCGAAGCGCTACCTCGGGCACAACCTGTCTGCTCTTGATGTATACTTCGCCATGGGCCGTGGTCGCCAGGCAGATGGCGTCGACGTCCCCGCCTCTGAGATGAAGAAGTGGTGAGTATATGCATTCCCATGTCGTTTTAGCGCAATCCCGCGTGTACATCTATCACGCAATCATGTCCCAGTATCTCCTAAGCGCCTAGAATCCAGAGCTAACGGATCCCCCTTTCAGGTTCGACTCTAACTACCACTTCGTCGTTCCCGAGTTCTCGGACGAAACCGACTTCAAGCTCAACTTCAACAAGGCGCTTGAGGAGTTCAACGAGGCTAAGGCCCTCGGCATCGCGACACGGCCCGTTGTCCTCGGCCCCATCTCCTTCCTCACCCTTGGTAAGGCCGCAAAGGATGCGAAGCCTGGCTTCCAGCCGATCTCCCTCCTTCCCAAGGTTCTCCCCGTATACAAGCAGCTCCTTGCTGACCTCAAGGCCGCCGGCGCCGAGTGGGTCCAGGTCGACGAGCCCGTCCTTGTCCTCGACTCCGCCGCGTACCTTGAGAGGCAGTATGCGACCGCGTATGCCGAGCTCGCGCCCGTCTCGCCCAAGATTCTGCTCGCGACCTACTACGGCCGCCTCGACTCGAACCTCTCGTTCGTCGCCAAGCTGCCGGTCGCCGGTCTACACATTGACCTCGACCGTGGCCTTAAGCAGCTCGATGAGGTTATCGCCGCCGTCAAGCCCACCCCCATTGTGCTGTCTCTTGGTATTGTCTCAGGCCGCAACATCTGGAAGGCCGACCTCCAGGCTGGCCTTGTGCTTGGCCAGAAGGCAGTCTCTGTGCTCGGCCTGGACCGTGTCATCATCGCGACGTCGTCCTCGCTCCTGCACACCCCGGTCACGATTGCAGCAGAGAACAAGCTGACCCCTGCTCAGAAGGACTGGTTCTCCTTTGCCCTTGAAAAGGCCACTGAGGTCTCCGTCCTCGCTGCTGTTCTCTCCGGCTCCCAAGATTCGGCCGTTGCTTCTGCCGTTGAGGCGAACAAGGCTTCCATCACCAAGCGCCGTGAGTTCGAGCGCACGTCGGACGATGCCGTCAGGAAGCGCGTTGCATCGATCACCCCCGACATGCTTGAACGCAAGAGCCCGTTCGCCGTGCGCAAGGAGGTTCAGGCCAAGTACCTCAACCTCCCCAAGTTCCCGACTACTACGATTGGTTCTTTCCCCGTGAGTGATATCTTTCAAGAGTTTGAGGGCCTTTTAATGACCTTTGTCATATAGCAAACCAAGGAGATCCGTACCGCTCGTGCGAAGCTCAACAAGAAGGAGATCTCTGAGGTTGAGTACGAGGACTTCATTAAGAAGGAGGTTGAGCACGTCGTCCGCTTCCAGGAGCGCATCGGACTCGACCTCCTCGTGCACGGTGAGCCCGAGCGCAACGACATGGTCCAGTACTTCGGCGAGCAGCTCGAGGGCTTCGTCTTCACGCAGAACGGCTGGGTGCAGAGCTACGGCTCCCGCTACGTCCGCCCGCCGATCATCGTGTCTGACGTTTCCCGCCCCGGCCCGATGACCGTCAAGTGGAGTAGCTACGCGCAGAGCCTCACGTCCAAGCCGATGAAGGGTATGCTGACGGGTCCCGTCACGATCCTCAACTGGTCGTTCCCCCGTGCGGATGTATCCCGTGAACTCCAGTGCATGCAGCTCGCCCTTGCGCTCCGCGACGAGGTTGTTGACCTCGAGAAGGCGGGTATTAAGGCCGTCCAGGTCGATGAGCCCGCTCTCCGTGAGGGTGTAAGTCCCTATATGTTGTTTGCTTGTTGACCAACTTGACTGACTGGCGTCCCCTCAGCTGCCGCTCCGCAAGGTCGACTGGGAGCCCTACCTCAAGTGGGCACTGCCCTCGTTCAAGCTCGCGACGGCGGGTGTGAGCGACAGCCTGCAAACCCACTCGCACTTCTGCTACTCGGACTTTGACGACATCTTCCCGTCGATCCAGGCGCTTGACGCAGACGTCATCTCGATTGAAGCGTCGAAGAGCGACATGAAGCTGCTCAAGACGTTCAAGCAGTACGGCTACTCGAACCAGATCGGTCCCGGTGTGTACGACATCCACTCGCCCCGTGTGCCAGGCGAGCAGGAGATCAAGGACCGTGTCGCGGACATGCTCGCGATTCTGCCCGACGACCTGCTCTTCATCAACCCCGTACGTGTGCTAGTGTTGCATATACTTCCACGCAAAACTGACGAATGATTTTCAATCTGCAGGACTGCGGTCTTAAGACTCGTGGCTGGAAGGAGACCGAGACCTCGCTCGTGAACCTCGTCAACGCCGCTCGCTGGGCCCGTCAGACATACGCGTAATTGCATCCCCCCTTGCGCTTCAACAGCGCCCGTGACGTGGTTACTGTAACTTATCGGCGCGCTCGCTCTCAACGCGGCAGCGTTCGGTGCATGACCCAGGGTAGTTGTGGCGACAAAATATCGGGCTGGAGGATGGCACCCGGTGAACCCCGGCGACGTCGAGCCCAGTGGGTCGGTCCTCGTGGTAGCGGAGATCGGAGGGCCTGCTGTGCTCGATAGCGTCGAGGCTGCGTAGCATGTAGTGGATTTTGGAGCGTGTAAGTAGTAGTGTTCGGATTTCAACAATCCCGAATGAGAAGCGCTTCAACGGCGTAGATGTCACGACGAATACTATTGGTGTAACTTGTTTTTGAGCTACGCGACTACAGTGGGACTAGCAGATGGGCAACACTCGAGAATTTGAATGTGAGATCGTTGTCAAAGGAAGTGTGAATATACAGACCCCCTCCCCCGAGCTCTCCCAAGGCCAGCCGCTGGTTTGGCATCGCTATACGGCGCCAGCTGCATATTGTCTCATCGCATGCTCAGAGCCCTTCCTTTGTGTATTACCCTACCGCAATGCCCGTCACCAGATGCGGAAGAATGGCGCTCCTGGTTAGTATCTGCTCAACGGAGTGAACCTATCCTCAATGCTCAGCACGCATGAAACTTTCTGCGAACATGCGGTCGGTATGCCACCCCTAGCGCACCAAATACATAAGCTACAAGTTCATATCTACATGACGGCAGGATTGAATTTAGGTTGCACACTACTCCTGCAAGCCACCCCCCACATGTGGTAGCTGGCTTTGCCAAAGGACCTACTGTATATGATACGAAGATTTTGACCGAGAAATCGCACCATTGGTCACCGTAGCTCTTCTGGAAATGATTTCCTCCTCTCCTCCCCCAAAAGGTGACGGCCTTACTCAACCCATGATTGGGTTTGATGTGCTTCTAGCTAATTCGATACCATGAAACCTGTTCAACTTCGTGTGCGTAAGCGGACTTCTAACGGGAATGGGTCCCAGAAACAAGGGTCTACTGAAGTATACTGTGGCTGTAATGATACTTCCCCGTGTCCAGCTAGGTCGGACGCCGCTCATCAACACCACTTTTGCGTACAAATATCCTCAGATAGGTCTGGCGGCATTGATTTAGCTGTCGTATGAGTTCGACTGGATACACCCGATCTGATTCCTTACTCGCATCGAGCTGCCGCACCGAATGTGCGTGTATAAAACCTCGTGCGTGATCCCCTGCCTCTTGTCCTCAAATCACTACGTTCGCAAACCCACACTTTACTCTGCCGCTATCGAATACCCAAGATGAAGTTCACCGTTGCTGCCGTCTTCGCCGCCCTCGCGCTTATGGGAGCCTCTCCTGTGGGTGCCGGGCCCAACGCCTACGGTATCTGCCAGAGCGGTAAGCACTAACCCTGAGCAGCAGTTCAATTACACTGACCTTGCATCACGCAGGCTGTAACAAAGTCGCTGTCGCCTGCCACGCCGCCGGCGGTCTCCAGTTCGGTACGGTCCTGGCTGCTGCGGCCCTAGCAACAATCATCGCCTGTAACCCTGCGCTCGAGGGGTGTCAGCGTCGATTCCGGCACTGTCTGAGTGCACACAACAAATGTCATGCAGATCGTAATTGTTTCATTCGTTTGCTTTCTAAGTCTTGCAATCTGTCGTTGCACTCAACTGGCTCATGGCATGCGCAGTCGTGCCGTCGTCAGTCCGTCGTACAGATAGTCAGCTGTGTGTGTACAATATGGCTATGGGCGGGCGCTGCTGGTCACTGGTGTGCTCACAACTCCCGTTGATAGAAAGAGACCGTTTTTGAGCCATGCGGTTCATGTTCTTCGGTTGAGCGGAGGGCATACGGAGTTCCTGTGAAACAGGGACGCATCGTACTGCATATATTGAGAGATCTTACTTGACTTGCACCATCGTCACAGGATGGGACATGTCATTTATCGAGATACATGTTTAAGTAGGTCTGTAGACTTCCGGCCTCTTCATCTAGCGTAGGGAGTCCTATTGACAAGTACGTTATGCCAGGTGCTCATCTTGTAGTCATAAGTAGTCTGTGTCGGTGGCTGCATTCATGATATATATTTTGTACTAAATCACAGTCAAGCCTGGCTCGGGACCTGTATGCCAACTCTTTCTCAATAACAAACCCTCGACACGGAAGTAGTGGAGGGAAATGCTGCAACAGTCTCGTCTTAGTATTTTTGTGCAAGTGTCCGCTGGCTTTGAAATACACACGGACTCCTTCCACCAAATTCCCGTCACGTTGGCAGCCCTAGTGTAGCCCTCTATTGATGTATCAATATGAAGGTATCATTTGTGTCGAATGAGTCTTAGGCGCTGTATGCAACATCCGGTCTGCTTGTGGCCTTTGAACGTCTGCCATGAAGTTTGTGGGCATGCAACGCATTACGTCGCTACGAATTTTTATCATATTGTCTTGTATTGCATTCATCTACAGTACTGAATGGTCCGGTATCAACAAGCAGGGAGTAAATAGCGGATAAATTACAAGACACGAGAGGGATCTCCCACACGCTTGCATTCAGCACGTAAGTCGGAAGCGTATGGCAATCTTCTGACCTGGGAAATACTTATGTCTTCGATCCCAAGCAACGACTATCTCCATCTCCCCAGCCAATCTCCGCACCAGTGGTGAGTTGACGGGAGAGGCCGGGGCTTCTTGAGCGACGGAAGATATCATGGGTATTTGCAGCTCGTGCAGACAGCCAAAGCGAGTGATCACAGACTGATTTTCACCCACTAGTGTTTCAGTCACTCTGTAGAATAGTTTAGTACTATTCTGGGCGCGAACTAGGTAATCAGATTATGCACCTGAATTTAACACCCACTGCGCCCTGAATTTCGTGCACAACGCCCTGAACGATTTTGTGCACGAGACCACCAGCAGGATCGGCAACGAGCGAGTACTCGCCCTCGAAGCCAAATAGCGACACGCGAAGGTTGTCCAGTCCCGTGCCGGTGTCCAGCTTGAAGCGCAGGTATTGCGACTGCGAGTCGAGGAATGCGAAGAATCGCAATCGGAGCTCATCGAGTAACGCAGCCAAATGTTGATATGCAGTCTACCAATGCTCATCAGTCGGACCCGAGAGGTATATACCGTAATTTTAAGACATCGCGTACTGGTGTGTTGTCGACGTATACTAATTCTGCATTCCCTGGCGTAATCCCAATACTCGCGGGAGTATCCGAACCGTTCTGACGAGAAGACTTCCTTGACGCTATATGCGGACGATTGTTAGACGTAGGAGGAAATCATGGAGGTTTACCCAATCTCACAATCATTGGTTCGCCCGGAGAACATCAAGAGCAAGGTACGACAGGTCGATTTGATCGATGGTTGAAAGTCGACATTGCTTTCGCTCCCGACCGGATCGGCTGAATCTGTTGAATTCACCTGATTCAATAATTTGCGGCGACAATCGTTGCACCTGGTTGAAGGGTGTTCCGTGATAGTGGGAATGAAGTTTCGGCACCATCGCCCAGCACACTGTCGCCAACCGGGAGGCAATGCGCCTGTGCAAGGATGTTAGGCGCCATGGTGTAAGGAGACAAGATTACACGTACTGAGAATCGACAACGTGGACTGTGCGGCGGACAAGATCAGCGAAGAAGGTATGATGAAAATGAGGACGCGACTAACTGGATCCTCTTCCATTTTTTTCTTGGCTGCACGTTCCTTCCGTCTTCGTTGTATGTTACGGTTGTGTTCCCGACAGGTTTCGCAGAGCTTCCAACGAGTGCCCGGCCGCAGAAGATTGTGACAGCGGCGAATGTTACATTGTGTGCGAGCTTTCCCACTTCCTGACACCATCGGGCCGTTGGGTCGAGGAGGGATGCGAATCTGCAAGGAAAGTGTTCAATCTGACTACGTGTCGGTGGGCTTACAATATAGACACTGACCGTTAGTCGCACCGAGGTGTCGACTTCAGACTCCCCAGAATCTTCCAGTGGTGTTAGATCAGACAGGTCGCTGTTCCAGCCTTGCGCTCCGAAGGACGGTGACGACAATGCGGGCAATCTAGGTGTATTAGCTGCAGAGTCAGGCTTGGACAACATTTGTGCACTGTCGGTGTGTTCGTGCTCTTTCTCATTAGGTGGTAGTAGATTATCTCCATCTGGCTTGGTTGTACCATTGCTGTTCTCGGATGGCGCGGAGGCAACTGCAATGGTGCGTTCCGAGTTCTGTCCGGCCACATCGTTGTTAACATGGAGGGATACGCCATCTTTCAACCGATTCACTCGATTGCCCTCCTCGTACGTATTGGCTATACTGGGGTCAGCATCAATATCAAATTGTCGTCCCGACGCCACGACGGACTCCGAGGCCGCCTTGTCATCGTCAGCGAGCGGGGTCATAAGTGCTTGCGTGGCGGTGTCTTCTTCGAGGCTCGCGCTTGTAGATGTCGACGGGTCCGGCTCATGGTCCTGCTCTGAGAAAGTGACCCACTTGGCCATTTCTTCCGCCTCTTCTCTATCTTTGACGTGTTTGCGCAATAGAGCTTCAACGTGTTCCAGCATGAAGTCGGCTTCTAAATCAACATTTTCCACCGCCATTGAAAGACGGCGAGCTTGACGGGGGTTTTTCTCGGCTTGGGCAGGGAATGACGGTGTTGATAAGGCACTGATGTCGATCGCCTTGGGTTGCGGTCTGCCAGATTTCATGGGTTGAAAGAGATGGTTATTCTGCATGCCCCGTCAGTCTTCGCGATGGTGTCTTCGTTATGTACGCGCTCACCAAGAAACCAGACGATATACGTGGAGATTCACGCCGTAAGCGAGAGATAGGTGGGGCTCCCGCCAGCATCAAAGGACTCTGTGCATTACACGAACTAGCGTAAGTACTCGAACACTAACGCCTGACAAGCACGCTCTACCATCTCCGCAACAATTTGTGCCGCTGGCGCACCATTGGTAGGACTGTGTGATTGACCAACACTCGTTTTGACTTGCAAATCTTGCTGACAGCTTGTTTCACTGTCCGCTTCGGCAGCATAGGCTACGAGATTCTCAAACGATGCGGATTCGCTGACTGGCCTCTGCGGCTGTGTAACCTCAGGATGCACGACTTGACCGGCAACGGACACAAGCTGCATGGCAGGCCGGCTATCCACCGTCAAACCAGCCTCAGGGTCAGAAGTAACAAGTAAACATTTGTTGCAAACGATCCAAAGATGCTCTGGCGGCAGGACTGAGTCGCAGCCAGATGTCGCGCAGAGACGCACTTCGGGGCTTGGGCTCTGCTGGGAACCTGACGTTACGCGACCATGGGCAGGGGTAGCAATCCCGGAGAATCCACCGACACGGTCTGACAGGCGATTGATGCCAGGAAGGACACCATGGGGAGAGGCTGGACCTGCTTGCGCTAGTCTCTGTCCAAAATGAGCACTGATTCAGTAAAAATTCCAGAAGAAGCACGCGGGAACCCACCTTTATATATGGATGTACGGCGCCTGGCGTGACCTTAAGGTGAGGCACCGCGATCCCACCCCGCAAATCATAATGAAGCACGCCGGGGGTCGGAATAAAATCTGGCTGCGCTTCGTACATCGGTATGGGCGCGCTATCGCGCTGTTGCAATCGTGCATCGCCTGATGCGGGATACAAAAGGCTAACGTTCGCAGGGTGCACGAAGATCGCTGCAGATTCTGCGATGGCAGCTACGAATTGTGGAGTATCGAGGTCCATCAAACTCGGTTGCTGAGGTGGAAGGTGTCTGCCGCCTTGTGACACATGACGAGCTGTGCTCGGCAGCGCATTCTGCGCATACATGGCCTTTACACGTTTATGCTGGCAGGACGCGCATAGGGCGTGCGGGACCGTGCCGTCGGATTGCACAGCGGTTGCAGGGATTTTGATAATCACGCGACATTCAGCGCAGGAGACCATCTGAGCACGGCACATGAGATGTCTGTCGGACGTATGCGTTTTCATGCCTACAACGTTAGAGTCACGTCTCTTCCGCAATGCATTTCTATCGTGTTGGGCGCGACATGGGGGGCATATGTCCCACTTCCAGCCTGCAGCTAGCACATTGCGGCATCCGGGGCTGCTGCATGCCACTATGCTCGGCGTAGTCTTTGGGGCCGGTCGTTCTGGATAGTAATCATCATCAGCGTCATGGATAATGCATAGATTCTGTGCAATGAAATGCATCACACATCACAAGAGAACTCACTTCGCTCGTTGACGACGCGGCGCATGGCTCGATTAGAGCACCGATGAGTGCAATTTCTGTTCAACATGACTTCAGTGCTACTTTTTGTTGCCGGAAAATCTCGTTACTGACCAAAAGTTACAATTGACTTAAGAGCTCCCTTGGCTGAGCAATCCCGACAGCCCAAGGCAAATAAATGCCTGCAGCGATGAGCTTCCTCGAGCTTCGTGCCCTGTCAGAGCAAGCTCGGGTACGCAGGGGAGCAAGGAAACACGACACATCCAATCCAGTCCTTACGCAATCGAGGCGTCGGCTAGCTATGGAAGCGCGGGAGTTGTTGCTTTGAAAAATTTCCCGTCGGCTCGGTCATGGCGATCTGCGACTCTTGCCTTTTCCGAGTCGGCGCACCATCGCATCAAATCAGTGGCTTATATCCCCGCCCGCTTCAGCCTCCTTGCTGCTACAGCCATTGCTCCTACACATTCACACAGCCGATGACAAGGTTTCGGTCGTATGTATATTTTACGTATCATGGCCTTGCCGACGCGCTAGAAGGGTATCACATTCAAACACGCGGCAGGAGGTCCCGCCTGGCAATGGACGCCTATTAGATATCTGAGCACCAACCATGACATTCATCAGCATCCGAAAACGGTTCTCGCAGACTTGACGGCCGTCAAGGACAATCGCACTCTTACAGCTTGCACAAATAGTAACATGAAGGACATGAATGCGCCATAGGCGACGAAATAATGTATAACAATTGTTGGAGGGAGTGTGTGTGAGTAAGCAGTCACAAAGTCCGTTAGGGTCACCAATCCATCCCGCATCCAGATCACCATCTCCGATTATCATCTTCCAGTGCGCTCGCAGGGGGGACCGTCATCTCGTCCACAATGGTTATCCCAGGCGTGGTCGGCGTGACAGGGGAAAGTGGCGTCTCAGGAACCCTATTCCCTTCCGATTCCGCGAAGTCCTTGGACCGTGTCTTCTGCATCTCGCTTGGAAATGTCTGCGTGTAATCACCCGGTCGTGCCTCCGGCACACGCGACGCGCCTTCCATCATCGTAATCGACTGCCGTTCGGCTCCGTCATCGAGCGGAGGGCGCTCCATAGCGAGCGCCATACGGAGGCGTTCCATAACTTCCTTCACGCGCTTTGTCTTGCGCCCACCCCAGTAGATCAGGAAACCCGCAACGATTCCGGCAACCTAAAACTCAATGTCAAACAAGAGGAGCACAATGAGGGAAGAATACACATACGAAGGCGGCAGGTAGCGTAGTTGCGGTGGTCCAAGCCGGGCGCTGAAACCGATTCATGCTCCACATGCAGCCGCTAAGCAGACACTGTATGCCGATCATTATATTTCAGGACGATCCGCAGCTAACACAGCGTACTAACCTGAAAGAAGGTGTTCAGATCGTTCATTCCACATATCCAGACTGCGATACTGCAAGAGAGGGTTAGTCGCAGCTAAAACTGAGTTGTTTTGAAGCCATACTCAATTGGGAATGCCTGCAATTGTAATAAGCTCGGATACTTTAACGATTGTCGCGTAATGTACTCACCCGGTGCGTCTGCGTCCCATGAGGGCGATACCACGTCTGCGCCTGCATGAACTTATGCTGCTCTGATATCCTACGACTCAGAACACTGCGAGTACAAATGTTTGGACATACTCACGGTAGTGCAGGTCTATCTGCTCCTGCTCCGTCAACACTGGAATATAATTCGCGTCGTAGTGCGGATCCGGTAGATCATTCGGGTCGTAGAGCTCCGGCAAACCCGCTCTGAGCCGGAGCTTCTCAGTCTTGCGCTGATAGTACCAAATCTTGCAAACACCTGGAGAATCAACGCCGTGAGTCCGCTGATCGACTAATGTGACTGACAGCCATGATAAAGAAGACGCACGATATGTATCGACGATGCGAAATGGTCCTAAGCCGATACTTGTGACAGAGAATAATCCTGTATGAGGTGAAATGTTAGCACACGCATGCTCAACGGTCATATAGACAACATACCAGTTTCGATCTGCTGACAGACCTCGACCCAGAAGTCTTGCGTATTGTCGTTGTGCAAGTCGATGAACCGAGCGAGGAAAAGTACAAGCGCAGTTCCCCAAAATACTGCACGAAAGAGCCACTCAGCTAAGACGATGTATCCACCTGATGGCACGACTCACCAACGAGGAACCCATATACTGCTGTGACAATCTGCAGCCTTAACGTCAGATTCTGCGACAATTGAAACTTCTGGAATGCTTACGCCCAGCGCTAACAATGTATATGAGCACCAGTCGCATAAGGAGAACACTAAACCACATACGGGTCTTCACAAATGACCACACGCCCTGCATGACCCTGCGGAATCGGTCTCTCTTCCTGAGGACATCTTCCACATGCCGATCTAGATTGTCCTCGTCGTCATCAGCATCTTCCGCTCGTCCTTTCTCAGCGTTGTTTGTTCTTGATTTCCTCCGTCGCCTGCGAGGCAGGACGACCACGGGCTTGCGGGAATAGAAGTCTAGAGGGGGTCTAGGGATACCTTTGTCAGCGAAGCGCATCGCTCGACTCCACCAATTGAACGTACATCACAATCGCGTTTGCCGCGTTGGTAAGTGTGGCAACAGTGGATATCTGAGGGTCTATATCATACACATTAGGTGAGTCCTGACGCTTGTAAACGAGCGCTGGGGTATACCTATCACATCAAGATGCTCGACAATGTCATCCGGGTGGTGCTCTCCATCCCAGTCGAGCTGCAACATCTCTGAATCAGGCAAGCTGAGTGCACTCCCAACACGCCCCGGCTCCCGATCATCTCTAGGCACGAGTACATCCATCTGTGAGCCCTGCAGCGACATCATACCCTCGTCTCCTTCACGATGTCGCGTCAGCGGGTGCGCCCGGCTCTTCTCGACTGTCCTGCACGGGGGGAAGAAGGGGTTATGATTTTCGCTGAAGTGCTGCGAAGAGCGATATCCAGTTCCCGTTCCTTGTGGTAGCCCCGTGTGCGGAGCGGGTATCGTGTTCATTACATGCTGCGAAACCCTTGAGGGACGGCAGTTCGAGGACATAGGCCGTGGGGCCGCATGGTTGGCCTGGATGCTATTCTCGGTGGATGTGGACGCCCTCGCATGCGCCTGAGTGGTGTTATGCTCGCGGTTCGTTTCTGGGACATTATGCAGCGAGGGTGGACGCGCAGTTTGAGGAGTAAGCGCATCCGCAAGAGAACGTGTTCTTGATCGATATGAACCATTCAGAGCTCTGTGGCGATTAGCAGGTGCGTCCTGGAGAGGTGTGTAGCCGCGCTTGACTCTGACGGAGGGCATGGGACTTTGAGCGAAGGGAGCGACGACGGATGTGCACGTCGGATGAGGAGCTGAGGCGGAAGGAGAGGAAAAGCGTATGGAGCTGAGGATGCATGGTGCCTAAGGACATGATATTTGCAAGTGGAGTGGGAGCTGGTGTAAATGAGCAGTCCCTCGGTGGATTTGATCGAGCCTGCAGCTCCGACTGAGGTCACCGCCGCGCCAGGTCCATCTTACTGCCCCGCCACGTGCGCTGCCATATACGGCAACTATAGTATTCGACTTCGCGACGGCTCCTGCGCAATACCAACGAGTGTTGCAATTAGCACGATCTATTGTACGTAGATAGCAATGCGTGGCAGATAATTTAGAGGTAAATACGAAAGAAAGCATAGCCCAACCCTGTCCACATTACTCGTTCTTAGTGTTGATCTTCTCGCGAATGCTGGCCTGAGGGTCGAGCTTTTGAGGCAGTTCTACGAGATGCAGTCTGCGTATCAAACATTAGCTAAACCCTTTCGCTTCATATTATGATGTTAACGCTTACACTAGCGGCAGAGACGTCTGAGTCCATGCTTGACCGTGGTCCCGTTGTATGCTTGCGCTTGAACACGCTGAGTACACGAACCCTTCCACTACGTGCGGCGGCCACCTGCTCCATGGCGTCCTCCGGCAGTGGCTCAGGCTCCGCCGTGAGGTCCTTAGCAAGTATGGGTTGCGATTTAGATTGCCGACTGAAGAGAGATATTCCACGTTGGCGCTTAGTCTCCGACGTCGTCGAGCTCGGAGTGTTCACCGTGGAACTAGAGGAAGTCGTCGCCGAGGTGTTATTGTGACGTCCATGGAATGGCAAAAATAAGCTTGGTGAATTAGGACGCTCATCCTGCGTATGACTATGATGGCTCTTGTTGGAAATCCACTTGGTCTTCGAGATCAGCTCGCGTGCGACCGGTAGTACGGGAACGAGCGGTTGCTGGAACGCCATCTTAACCCAGCCACGCCAATTGCGGCCCGAGGGTATGAACTGGTCAACGAGCTCTTCGAACTATCGAGGCCTCAGCATTCTGTAAACTGAACAATATCGAGACACGTACGCTCCACGTCTGGTTGCGGTATTCGAGTGCTCGTGTACGGATGCGTGCATCTCGACACAGGAACGAGTCTTCCTTCGCGATACTGAGTAGCAAGTGCAGACTGGGACGATACGTTAGGATAGCATCCGCATACACGCGAACCATACTCACCTATTCACCTTGACCCACACGAACGTCTTTTGCGACGACCGCGTCTTCATCACCGTCGCATCGTCGATCTCCCTCGCACTCCGCGCCGACGGGCGGCGATCGAGGCCTTCTGTGACCTTGCTACCCGACTGTGACGGCGATGAGAACGCCAGAAGCGCGTCTGTCGAGCGCGTCTTGTGCAGCTTCGGCGCCACCATTGAGTCGCTCATCGTATTTCGGAGGTCGGTGAAGGACCGCGACGCGCCCAGCTTGCGCAGCGGGCTTGCCGGGGCGAGTCGGTGTGAGTCGTACGACTGGCGAGGCGCTCGCGGGGAGACGTCCCAGGACGAGCGGCGCGGGCTCATGGGGCTCTCTGGGACAATGACGACGTTCGACGACTCGTCGAAGGCGCTCGGCGACTCCGGGATGTCGTCGAACGCTTGCACTTCGTCCTCTGTGTTGTGTCGATGCCGCCGTGCGGGCCAGACGTACTCCATGATCTTACGGCCTACGCGAGTGTCGATCTGCAGTCGCATGGGGTGGAAGGTGATCTCGAAGCGTTCATAGATCGTGATGCCTCCCACGGGTGGGAGAACTGTCCAGTCAGCAACGAGGAACAACTTTTGCTACAACAAATCATCAACTAACGCGGATGCGGAGATGATATCGTGCATACCTTCACGAGAGGATGGCTAGACGGCTCATCGTATCTCGACAGGATTTCCGTCCATTCAGCGTCAGCGGACCCGTCGAACGCCTGGAGGTCACCAACGACAAGGTTGTTCACAGTAGAGCTGTCCTGGCGACTAAGCCAGTAGAAATGGATGTCACGGACAGCGAGTTTGGCGAGGAGCTGGTCTTGCCGGTCCAGCATCCCCCAGGAAATCTCCGAGGATGATGCGTGCAGTAGTAGAGCTGACTTCTGCTCAGAACCTTCGTTTGCCTTGTCCTGTGCGAGCTTTATTGCATCGAAGATGAGATTGAGTTCGTCCGCCAGCAGGAATATATGCGCGTCGATCTTGTAGACTTCCACCTTCCCATCATCTCCGAAGCCTTGGAGTCTCTGCACCGCTTCTCTCCTGGTCTCGAGGGCATGTCTTAGACGGGCCTGCATGTTTGCCACGACATCGGCAGCAGATGCGAGATTCGTGAAATCGTAGCTGAAGAGCATCTTCTCCAGCTTGTCGGCACGGTCCTTTAGGGCAGCGTCGGAGAAGAGAATCAACTTCGTGACTATGTTGGAGATGAATTGGAAGTGCTGGTCATTGGCGGAGACCGTGAAGCGTGGAACATGCACTCGCACGAGGTCCTGTATAGGGGTTGAGTGGATCTCCATGCAAGTCAGGCCAATGTGGATGCTTACAGTATGGTTCTGGAGATGGTCGTGCGGGTGATTAGCATCGTGAATACTTCGAGTCAAAGATGCAGCATTGGTACGAAGTCGTAGGCGATTGAACTTGTCATACTGCAACGAAGCATCCGTTTGCGGCACGAGCCGGTCGAACTGGCTATTCTCGCAACGCAAGTCAATCAACACCTCCAGAGGAACATATTCGTCACCAGACTTGTTTGACGCTGAAGGTGAGAACGTCTGCAAACCAGTCACCGAAGCAAAATTCCTACATCAAAGATATAAGTATATTGAATGTGACAGTCAGCCTGCCGGGACCCACCTACTCATGACCTTACCGCTAATAGGGTCATCCGCGTTGGCGTCATCCATAATATTGTACGACTTCATCTTCCCTTGCACAGCTGCCAGAACGCAGACAGAGTCGGCATCCGACTCTGCCGTCGCCTCGCTTCTTAGAACAATCTGCGGCTTCAATAGCAGACAGAAATCGCTCTTGCGAAGGGAAACACCCTGCGACCAGCCGTCTAGTGGATCAGCAGCTCCCGGGGCTTCCATGATGGGATATGACACGCTCTCCACGCCTGTGCTGCCGTCTCCTGTCAGGAAGTTCCGGACTGCTGCGGCTGCGGCTTGCGCACTGGCAACAGGTCCGCGAGGACCGTCCGACTCATGAAGCAGATCAGCGAGTGCACTTTTTGCCTGATCTCTGATGAACTTGACCGCGCTGGATGGATATGAGTTCCAGTACGTCTGATCTCGATGGTGAATCACTGACCGCGTTGCCATGTGATACTCGATACCGCGTTTCGCACGAGAGCAATAATAATATTGCATCATGATCTACATAATACGTCAACACAAGAACCAGGCGATGAAACGCGGAACGCACATCGCGAATGGTTTGATTCATGAAAATCTGTGGAAAGTGCAGTTGATAGACATTGTCAAATTCAGCCCATTCTTCTTGAGAAACCGCCTCTGAAGGCATGTAGTAATTATGTTGCGCAGCCGATGCCTCAATTTTCTCCAAATGAAGGCCGTAGCTGTTCAGCAGGGCGATGTTCTTGCGTACGCTCGTAGATCGTTCGTCAGCCTGTAGCCCCAAGAGCCGTCAGCGATACATGCCGTCCAAACGTCGTGAAACATACTAGACCATGTGAGCTATCATAGCAGTCAGCGGAATGGCTACGTTCGCATTGCCCTGATGTATGCTCAAGTTTGTGTTCGAGTTCTCTGATACGTGCAGCTGTGAGTGCAATTTGAACTTGGGTAACAGCTGAAATGCGTTGATCAGTACTGATGGTATTTATACTTGATCCAGAACTTACAAGCCTCCTTGCCCAGATAGCATGTATGCGTGTCCTCGTTGCCAAATTTGCTTCGCACAACTGGACCTCCAGACGGACTCTCATTGTTATCAACGGCGCGTTTGAAGTACGTAAATTGCGGACAGCGAGCGGCGGGCAACAAATAGACGGTCGGCGGTGCGGATGGCGCCCATTCCGGCTTGCTAAAATCATCCGCATCCAGCCATAAGGACTCCGCAGAGATTGGGTCTGCCTTGATCTTGGTCCTATAATTGCTCAGAAGCGGAGACGACTCCATCCGCACTTGTTGTTTGAGGGGTTCTTCGAAGACGGCCAGCATTGATCGTAGGTCAAGACCTTTCGTAACGACCTCGATAGCGTAGAATGCTTTATGATGAATGGCCTTGGGTCCGTCACGGATGATACGAGTACTTTCTTGATCTCTCTGATGCATATCGGCTTGGAAGTGATCTATAAGAGTTTTGACTCCAACATAAGGAGTAACACCGTCTGCCCAAGCATCCCGCGAATTGTCGACATATAGATGTGATATGAAAATCTTTTCGAAAGAGATCCGGTACTTCAATGTAGCAAGATGTTGGCCAAGCTTCGGGGAGACGGGCCTCTTGCGAGCGTATAGAGGGCCTTGGCGGATCGGAAGAGACAACGCACCGTCAAACAAATGATACCAGGCCCAGAAGTGCTCGAAGACTTCCGGCGACAGATGTATGCTACTTTGCTGTTGAGTAAGATGACGACGGCCTTTGTGAACGGCAGATGTGAGGGATAATGACATATGTATGAAGTCAGATCGGAAACCGTTGTACGAATCCTCCGCTGACTGTATGATGGGGTAATAAGCATAGGTCTACGCAAAAGACAAACTTGTGATTGTGCAAGTACCTTGGGCTCCGGAGCCTGCTCTTTCGTTTCCAGTTTCACATTGTAGTGTGGCTTGAAATCAAAGAAACGACATTTGCGGTCAAAAGGTTTGCCGCTGCATTCCTGACACTCCGGCCCACAAGCCCTTTCGAGAGCAAAGCCAACGCCGAACCGCACGCCGGAGCTCAGTTTAGCACAGACCTTAGGCTCGCGGGACTTGCTGGTTTCTGACTCCGTGAAGGGCACTGATGATATCGATGGCATGTGCAACTGTCCTTCGGACCTGCCATCGCCCCAGGTGTCCACTAAGCTGAGTATATGCGCTATCAGACTACGGGCGAGCCAGATACTAATGCCGCTCACTTTGGAATGATGACCAACATAGAATCACTGATCACTTGTATCAGTTCATTCTGATCATTTGGCTGTCCGATGAGTAGCTGGGGATTCCCACTCCAACATAGAGCGAACCCTGCACCAGGTCCTTTGAGACTGTAGGGATCACGTGAACCTCCGCCGATTCAGTGACTGTAGCTGGATGACTGTGAAGCAGTATCACCTTTCATGTGCAGATGTATATCGCCCGCAAATAGAACCTTCAAGCGCCAATGGAAGACGAGTCGCAGCTAGGAGTTGTGCACCCATTGCTATCAGACTAAGTGACTAGATACCAACGTACGACACACCTTGTCCCAGAAGCCAATGGGAGGAGAGCAGTCCCGCGGAGCATGTGAAAGCGTGTCGATGATCCTCATGAGATCCTGCGTGGCAGCGCCGTAGCTGACTCCCCATGAGAAATCAGTTGTACCCGAGGTCAGGACTCGTATCGTAGGCTCAGCGTAAGTCTTGACAGGCATAATTGTTTTCGGTACCATTATAGACAAGTGGGCAGCGCCGTGAAGTCCTTGATGAGCCGGAACAACCTCCGCGGGGAACCATTCGACAGAAGATTCGGTGCCCATTTCCTCCGCAATTACTACATGACCATCGAATTCAAGGGCTGGCGAGCCTTCAGAGGTATTTGGCGGAATGTTGAGCAAAGGAAGAGGATATTCGCGGAACGAAAACCGTAAGGAGGCTACTGTAAAGTTCAGATGGAGTGGTACCAACAGCGAGAACTCTGTGTCCTTGGGGAGCCCATTACCCGCGGCGAAAAGGAAGTCAGGGACGTTGTTGATGAGAGATGGAGGTGCGATGAGATGTAAAGATAGCGAGTCGAACGTTAGTCGGAATAAGGGTGGGATGGATCTCAATGGGTTAACGCGCACGAGATCTCCAAACGTGTCTTCCTCACATCGAGTCCTAGCTGCATAATATGCGTAAGATACCTCACGAGCCGCTTGTGTCTGCTTCGCCTTCACGAAAGCTGACCTCCAAGCGACGGAATGTACCTGATGAAGCCGCTGTCGAGCGTTGTCCACCGACACAGTGTGCTTGTTACCGAAATGGAAGTCAGGGTCGACGTCACCAGGCTTAGAGGTTAGACTTGAGCCGTGTGATGTACGAATTACGGAAGCTTTGGCTTCGAATGCTTCGTCTCTCTCAAGCCTAACCCGAGAGGCCTCTGAACCTGCTCGCCAGATAAGTCCTAAGTTTGACTCGAGATCCTCGTCGGCGGCTTGAACCGTCAAGCAGCGGACTTTGATGGTAATGTCCGGGACAATCTTAGCCTCCTCGGCCTCCGGAGCGGGAGGCTGGGAGTATTTCCCTGCAGCTACCATGCGTATCAGATGCTTTGAGCTCTTCACAGTGAGATTGATGTCGAGAATGAGGTCTGCCAATACAAAGTCAAACGGTATGTGGAGACGACCGCTGTCACCCTCAACCAAAAGGGAGGGTGGACGCGTACTCGAAGGTATTGTCACTCTCCAATCAGTCAACCGAACGAGTTCTTCCCAATTTTCTTTCTCCCGCCCATCACGAAGCGTCGTCGCAGCAACTGCGAGAGTAAGGCTGCTCCACTTGACCTGCATTGCTTCCTCAGGAAGCAGCTGGCAACGTAGATTGGAGATACGAGCAAACATCTTCGACCGAAGAGGGAACTCGAAGAGCACTTGAAGCTCTCTGAGATCAGACTGGAAATGTAACGCGAGAGTTGAGGGGGCGGCGACAGTCTTGGAGACAGGCTTCGGGGATGCAGGTGTGAGCGTCTTAAGTGTCTTGGCGGCCAGGAGCATATTATATATATGGGCGAGGCGTAAGGAGCCGCGCACTTTCGATACGAGGACCGTAATCAGGAGGTCGTCCTTGACACCCGGACGATACGAACCGTTCGGTCGCATACCGGAGAGGATGACGTCCACGTCGATAGACTTGATCCGGACGGACTCACGAGAAGCGGGGCTGCCGTCCCCGTCAGCGTAGCAATATGGATCATCGGCAGTAAATCGAGTTGCGATGGCATCCCGGAGACCAACATCCCAAAGCGCGATACCTAAGAGAACACGGGTGTTTGGCATAGCCGACGGCACGGTCGCACCAGCCACTGCTTTTACGATGTTTTCAGAGGGAAGTGATAAGCTCAGTCGTTTTTGACTCCGAGGAAGCAGGTCGCGGATGCGGTCAGAGTGCCTGCTATGGACAGCACAATAGCTGAATGATATGCCGGAGTGGATCGCGACTCCACGGGTGAGCTCAAGTTCATCTCCGGGTGCGATGTCCGGCCCTGTGACAAAGACAACCAAGCGGCCGACTGCCACGGATGCGGCGATACCGAATGGGAGGTGGTCAAGGACGTACTGCGGTGAGTCTCGCTTCACAGGCGGCTTGGGTGAACCGCCGAAAGTCCTCGCCATCCTGCGCACAGCGCCAATCACGCCCGGCTGCCACAGCTCGATGGAGATGGCTTCCGTCGAGCAGTGTAATTCCGTAAACAATGATGGTACGTCCATAGTCACCGCGCCATGTAATTCATCTGCAATGTCGCCGAGGGAGGAGCCATGTCCTGATATTTCGATCGCTTCCAGCGACAAGAGGTTCTCTCCCGGGTAGCTGGAGGAGCCAGGCAGTGGTCCGGGATGATGTCCTTCGCTCATGTCCGATCCGAAACAGACGCTGACGAACGTACGGTGAAGTGCGCATTTGAGGTAGAAGTCCATCTGCAGCCCTGGGTGGTCGTGCGCCATGTTAGACAGGTGTTTGTCGGTCATAAAGCGATACTGGGAATCGAAAGACGTCATGAAGCCATCTGTCCGCGCCTCGAGCGCAAACGGGCCTTCGTCGCTGCTTGTACCGGTCGAGATGAGGCGCACGAGGACAGGCCCGATCTTCATGCCGAAGGCTACTCTGGGGAGGGGGGAAAGTACGGATGGGAGGAGCGTGCGTGACTCGGAATGCGGCTTTGGGCTCGGCCTATTCGCGAGCATACTTTGAAGGACCTCTAGCCGTTCCGTGAGCCGAATGGAACCCAGCTCGAGATTCACCGCCAAGAGCTGGGAGTTTGGGTCGCCCGACATGAACGTTGGACCACATACCCAGGGAAATGGCCACTGAGACACGACGGCGTCGATTTTGACTAGGTCCACGGATATAACCTGAAGATGGTCTACGACAGCGCCTGATCCAAATCTGTCCAGGGTAAGCGAGCTGACAGAAAAATCGAGACGGTAGACGTCTGCGCTCAGATCGTCGTTGGGCACACTCCGTGAGCCAAGATATTGGCGGTGCATCGAGTTGATATCTGGATGGCTTAGACCACCACCCAAGTGAAGATTGTTCATTGTGACAGCAAAGACTTGAGAGACATCTGTCTGCACGGGTGTTAGGCAGTGCCGCAAGGTCAGCTTGTTCACATTGAAGCTGACAGCTTTGAACATCGAGATGTGAGTTTGCTGTTCCACGGACAACTCAGCAGTGAATTAACTGGCGTGTATGAAGAGTTCAATGCTCACAGCGTCATCTCGTCTGTTTAGCTTGCGGGCGGGTGTCGGACCAAAACCCCAACCGAAGCGCACAGACGCCTACAACCAACTAATCAACATCACTGAATAGGGATGTTAGATGTGGGATCTTTACGGATGACAGAGCCTCCCTGAGAGGAGACCCTGGGGACATGGGAGATGACCATGTCATTCGGCGACTTTCCAGAGACGATGGCCGGAGCGGCGGACTGAACGTAGGCTGAACGTTCGGCTGTGTGCGATCAATGGGGGTATCCAAAGTCCTATCCTCCTTCTTGAGAGCTTTCATTAGGTATTTGACGACGTCGATGTTGAGATTGACTGCATCCAGCGACAAGGATGTCGTCACACTATGAGGTTGAATGGCTCTGTGAGGATCGATGCAGAGAGATACTGTGAATTCTGTCGACGCGATGTCGACAAATGATACCATACCTGCAAATCTAGTTAGTCACCTCAGCGATAATGGCAACAGTCGTTGTTATTACCGACGGAGGGTATTGAGAGTAGATCATTCAGAGCCAGAGCAGATGATGTGCCCGAGATGTCCTTCACACGAACAGAAAGAGATGTTGTCACTTGAGTCGCACCCCAGGCCTTGTCCCAAGTACGACGTACACTGCTCGCCAGGCGAGCGTTCCAGTCTGCGACACTGGTGAACCGTCTGTGTTGGACTGGGCGTGCAAGCGTAGACTCCGGTATGACTAGGCTGCCCAGAGAAGAAAGCGATACCTTGGTGTGGACTTGGACTTGTGCAACCGCGAGCTCCACGCCTGGTATTGCCGAAAGCGTGACAACAGCAGATTGGAGCTCAAAATCGAGCACATGGGTGAGTGCAGGCAATGCTTGTATCACCACGCGCAGTACTCCGACAATAGTCGACCGGATGAAAGGTCGTATGTAGGGGTCGACAGAGGCATAGATAACCCCCAGCACACGCCACGCCTTAGACAGCATTTGGCGCATACGAGGTGTAAGAGATTTAGATGGCAGATGCTGCGGCTTCGTACGACTCAGTGAGGGCTTGATGATTGATGTATCCTCAGCCTCCGCGAGTTCCAGCTTGAGGCCCTCTACCACCAAGGAGAACCGACTTGCAGTGGTTGCTGAAGGACGGTGATACGATATGCCGACCCTTTCAATCTGCCATGTCCCACTTCCTGCACGGAAGTATATGCCACGAATGGAGCGTAAGCTTACGCTACGTACTTGCAATCGTTTCGAGACGAGTCTGAGGATTGAAGGGCCCACGTATGTCCGGAACAGCAGTGAGAGCGATACGATCCGTAGTGCCCAGAGAACAATGATTGCCCAAGCTGAGTACTCTCCCGGATGACTTAACAGGAGCAAGCGCAATGCGAGAGAAACGTAGCTCAAGGCCATATTGGTGTCGGCGCGCTCCGAGTCGCGGTTTCCAGGAGCGAAATAGGAGCGAAAGATCCGGAGGAGAGCAAATGAGACTTAGCCTCTAGCAGGATGTGTAGAATAGTTGACCTGCATGAGACAGTGAAGTCGTGGTACGGTGGCAGCCAGTCGGGAATCACGAAACCCGCGGACGCGTCGGTCTTCGGCGTCACCAATTACATCGCCACGTGCTTAGCCGCTCAGGATCTCGATGCAGTGATCGGGTGGGCTGGACCCAGTCTATAAGTACTTGAGGTACCAGGAACTGCAGCACGCTTGATGAATTGTGTGGAAGATCGCCTGATCCTGGTAGAGAATTCGGCAAACATGTGCTTATCAGGGAAGCTATGCTTTTATCGACCTACATCATCACCTCACAAGATGCTGGTCGATGTATACAATCAAGACAATTTAAAAGTATCAAAGTTACTGCTAATCTTCAGCATCCATCTCCAGTACGCTGCAACAGACATTTCGTCAAGGATTTCATTCAGACATCGGTATAGGTACTCACCACTCTTCAGACTCCCTGCGTGATGGCGTGTAGGCAGAGAATGTGAATGAATTACCTCCAACAAAACTTCCAGGATTGAATACGTGACAGCCCTCGTAAGTCATCTGGAACCTGTCGTACTTATCTGCGAGTACCACCTGCAGCAAGATGTTAATAGTGGGTGCCAAGCTCAGAGCGGATGTAGCTACCGCAGTAGGAAGCGGATACAACCGCAGTGTGTGATCGAAGTCGGGCTGAACAGGCTGGATGGATATGGTGAGTGGTACCAAATGGCTCTGGTCAAGTATAGTTTGAACAAGCTAGAGAATCAATATCAGTCGTTGTAGAAGGTAAATGGACAGGGAATTGGTTAGCCCACATAACGCTTTAAATCATCATTCTTGACATTTTGCTTGACGCCAACTAGGTTCCGCAACATTTTTGCCATCAGGTTCTCTCTGAAGATGACTATCTCTTGTTCAAAGAACTTTATGCGACACGGGTTGCTTGCCAAGTGCACTTTTGGCACACGGGATTTCAAACGCGAGACGAAAGCGGACAACAATGGGCGTCGAGGCAAGATGGAGTTGACGGCCACGTCTAACGGACCCGGTACAAAGACGAAGTGTGTGGTACGCGTGATAAGCGGATACGATGCAATCAAGTCGGCTAGGGTGTCCAAATTGTCTGCGGGGACGGAAGTCAGCCACGGTGTTGTGGAGCAACAAACGCATCATACCTTGGAATTTTCGTGCCTCTCTGCTGTCGCCTTGCGGAATCCCTCGACTGCTAAAATTGCCACAAAACACCATCACTTTTGGAACGAAGCTGTTCTCCATGCAGTTGTCGAACATCTTGCGTAGACCGCTGAGCGTGTCTGGATGATCTAGCCAAACATCTGACAGCACAAAGAAGCGCAAATCGGCAAGGTCGAGTCTGACGCGGGCAGCAAGTTGCGTCTGTATCGATTAATGTAAGTTGATGCAAAGCTGGCAGATACGACTATGCTCACATCTTCGAGGAGTGTTGTGGCCCCTTTGCCTAGAAAGTCGACGTGGCCGAAGATTGATCTAATACAGTCAATACACATCTCAAACTTGTGGGATTCCGCTTACCGTGCAGCTTCCCGGCTTTCGCAAGGAGGGTGGCCAATGGCTATTACAATGAGTGTGGCGTCTTCTGAATATTCCCCTTCCACAAGGGCAAAGCATCCTTCGGTAAATAGACCTTCGCTTGGCTGGTCCTGTCACCAATAATTGTCAACCAACAAAAAGTCGACACAATAGGAGAACAGACAAGTTGTGAGAAATCAAGTTCCACGAAACCATCTTGGTCTTCTAAACAGAGTTTGCCTTCTTTATTATGAGCTAGCATTCCGAAGAGAAGGAATCGTTCTCCAGCGCGGCCCAGTAATTGTTTTGTGGATCTTAGCTATGCTAGTGTTATCATTGGAAGCTAGCGACAGAGATGGATGACTATGTACCGTCAAAAGATGCTCTCTGTCACGAGATGGAAGAGTTGAAGGAGAGAAGTGATCGTTTCGAAGGATGGACTGCTTGATAATGTTGAGTCTATTGCGCATTGCCAAGACTCGAGAGTCTGCAGAGCCGGATACTGTGAGCGGGCCCGCTGCTCTGGAGTGCCCCAGTCTATCCGTAAGTAACTTCTCAAGGACTAATGATTGGCACACCTCTCGAATGTACTCCTTTCATGTGACCAATGCCACAGTGGCATATCAAACGCGTTCACTACAAACATGTGGCTTTCTGGGTCGAGAAGTTCATGTTCTTGGCTATGACTGTCTCCTGAGCCTTGAAATGCTTCATAAACTCTCTGAAGAACATCGACGGAGACCTTCATCTGTGCGTCTACAAATTACCGTGAACAGACAGCTAAGTGGACCGAGCGGACGAACTCGCCATCTTGTTTATTATATTCCTTGGCGATCCATTCAATGGAATATTCAACGTCCCCATCAGCAATCTCATGTTGATCCAATATTTCTTCCAGAAATTCCAGGGCTTCCGGACCCAACGAATGGCTGTACTTGCGGAATACCTGCATTGTGACCAAGTTTCGGTAGCTGGACTAGCAAACCTCGTCCTACAAACCTTAATGATGATCTTTTGGCGTTGGCCAGACATGTCTTCACAAATTATGGCCAGAACTTATATGAGAGTATAGCACTCAGTCAAGCTTATAGCTTTGAAGGCCCGAAGGAGAAGACGCGACGCGACGCGTCGCGCCGGAACTTGAATATCGTGTCGATCGCGTCTTTCCACTTTTGGTCTTTCGATCACAGTGGCTTGGGCAGTACTCGCCTTCAGGCCACCAGCTGTTTGCACCGTCGAATAGGCAGTAAATGCCACAATAACAATTCATGAATCACTTTTTTTCGTGCCACACCTAGCTTACATTACTGTTTGAACAAGTTTGACCATACAGTGCGCAGTTCCTCTAGGTCAGATACCGTTGAAATACCACTGTCGTCTGGAAATAACCCCGCGTCTCCCCCTATTTCCTTCTCCTTCCCTCCTTCCACCGCGACTAGACCACGCTCACAGAAATGGACACACCTCCCCCAGCCAAGCTTGTGTGCTGCGAGGACATTGGTTCTACTATCGTCAACGAAATAACATTTCGAAGGATCGGTGACTCCAGCGTTCCTCAGTGCCTGTAAACCCACTTGCTTTATGTGATCAACTAAGCTTCAGTAGTATGTGGCACATACCGCCTGATAGTATTCGGCCTCCGGCTTGCACGAAAAATTCGGCAGTGAGTAGTCGCAATAGACAAGACCCTCAATCTGATCCTCAACGCCGAGGATGCGCAATACGCGTTGAGCGTGCTAGGACCCGAGCATTCACAGCCAGCCATGAGCTCAGTGACAATGCCGACCCACTGTACGATACGCATTTGTCAGAGCCCAAACGCGAGTTTTGCTACGGTCGAAGTCCTCTAACAGTTTTCGAAGCTTGGGATCGGGCTTCAGCGTTTCCTCCAGCGGTAAGGACCCATCGCATTTACGATCGAAGTCTAGCGCGTCTGGGTATGCGTTCGCATGAGCACTGCAAGTGTGCCAGACCCTCCGATGCGACCTCACCAACATGATGATGCCGGACCAAGCCTCGTAGAGCTAGACCGTACTGAGTGTAGTACTTGTGATGGAGTTCTGATGCCTCTTCTTCGGGAAAGCCAAGCGAGATGAAGTAGGCTGTAGGACGGCATGTGAGCATAGCGACGTGGTTGGCAGGACACCAAGAAAGATCAGGACCATGTATCCGTTCCCCCATAGCCTGAGAGATACGTGCGCTAGCAGAGTATAGGGTATTGTCAATATCTAGCCAGACAATGCAACGGTCGTCGTCTGCAATAGCGAGCAGGATTTGGTCTTAGTTAGCCCGTGCATAGGTACAGTCTAATGATTCTGACTTCTTTCATCCGCGGAGGTTGTCATTGCAGAAAAATCGTGGTGTATCTGTGGCCCGATAGCAAAGGATGCGAGTGGACTGTAGCGAAAAGAACAACAACCAGTAAGTCTAAACCTCAAGCTTGTTCCCCGAGTCAACAGCGCTAGCGACATGCAGGAGCCGATAACGCGGAGCGCTTAGAGAGTCGCCATCAAATCCAGATTTAGCAAATCATCCTGGGTGCTGACTAAGCACGTTCTCCCTGTCGAAGCTTCACCAAGAGGGCTGTCAACACAGTCCAGCAAACCTCAAGACCCGACTCAGTGAGCATCTATTTCTCTGGTTGGCATGAAATATTGGCTGTACGGCCGAGATATCACACCCGGTCGAACGAATGGTCCCATTACGACCGGTTTCGGGGTGGATGCGAGCCCGTCAATCAGGATGCACCGTCCGACCGCGCAACTAAGTCAGTCTTCAACATCTGTACTAACACACGTCTCTGCAGATGGCCCGTAGCAAGGAACTCGTACCCGGCGTGGGGCGCCTCTCTCGCTCCCAAGTCTTCGCCCGCCGTGGTCTCTACAAGGGCCTCAAAAAATCCGAGAAGCCCGCAGCGCCGGAGGTTGCAGAGACCAAGGAGAAGGAGATCGGTGGGGAGAAGAACGGTGGAAAGCGTGTTATCCCGGTCGCGAAGGCGCCGCGATTCTACCCCGCTGAGGACGTCCGCCAGCCCAAGAAGAGCCGGAAGTCGCCCAAGCCCACGAAGCTGCGCTCATCCATCACCCCTGGCACTGTTCTCATTCTGCTTGCGGGTCGCTTCCGGGGGAAGCGCGTCGTATTCTTGAAGCAGCTGGAGAGTGGTCTGCTATTGGTGACCGGTCCCTACAAGGTCAACGGTGTGCCCCTTCGCCGGGTCAACCAGGCCTATGTCATTGCAACGTCAACGAAGATCGATCTCGCTGAATTCAAGGTGAGTATTGGAGTGATTTATCATTCTTCAATCAGGTCTCATATCCTGTGGCAGGCCGACGAAAAGATCAACGACGCGTACTTCGCAAAAGCCGCTGCTAAGGGCCCCCGCTCGGCAGAAGCAGAGTTCTTCTCTGAGGGCAAGCCTAAGGAGAAGGAGGCCTTCCCCGAGTCGAAGGCGGCCGACCAGAAAGCGGTTGACGCTGCTGTAATCGCTGCCGTCAAGAAGACGGAGAACCTCAACAAGTACCTCAAGGCGAGCTGGGGTCTGTCGAAGGGTCAGTTCCCTCACCAGATGGCTTTCTGAGGGTAGTACTGGTTCGGGGACGCGGCGCAGGGGTGCGGGCTTTTATCGCAGAGCGGCAGATATCTCGTTCACTTAGGCTATGACTACGATATGCTATGTAGCATCATATGATCTCTCTTTCTCGCAGAGAATGGGCAGGGACGGATGGCCACTCGTTCTTGTTTGTGTATCATATAACGCCATGAATATCCTTTGCGAATGAACGATTCGAATGCTCGCTTCTACCTCGAGTGGTTATTTCTTCGGCACGAGGTCAAATTGGCGCCGTCTCTTGAGCCGGACCCCATGCTAACTGCAACCTTCGCGAGGACCACTTCATATCGGTATGCCGGCCGAGTACACTCATTACAGGCGAGAAGAACATCACGCTCGTCCCGAAAATTCGCGTCTGCAGCAATTCAGAGCCTCACAGATGGCTTTCTCGACCTAGCCATCGCATTGCCATTGCCTCCCGGCTTGCCACCATACTCCACCACGATCATACTGGTGACGGCCGTCTCCCGTCTCATCTTCACCGTACCATTTTCTATCTGGGTGAGTTCATAAATCCGACTATTGACACATGTCTCATAGCTGATGTGTATTGTCTCCTTGCACAGGCTAAGAATCGACAATGGAGGGCAGAGAACTTCGTCATCCCACAACTCCGGCAGGAGATGCCACAGCTGTACCAACGTGCGATTCGGGACATGAAGACGGATGGCTTTAGAGGAGATGAGGATGCAGCGCGAGCAGAGGTCAACAAGAGAACGAAACCACTTGTATGTCGTTCAGCTCTATACCGCTCGAGTTCTACAGCTGACGACAGGCTGATTGACAGGCTGAAGTCAGGAAGAAGGAACTACTGGCGTTACATCGATGTTCTCCCCTGCCAAGTATGCTTATACCGCCACTGACCCAGCTGCCATTGTTTGTCGGGTTCAGCATGGTGCTCAATAATGCCTCAAAATCGCCTACTGTCTTCGACACTGAACAGTTTGCCACTTTGACGTCGCTGGTGCATTCCGACCCGACTTTGACCTTGCCGATTGTGCTCGGCCTCGTAACGTTAGCCAACGTCGAGTCAGCAAGGTGGTTCCTCGACGCCGCAACGCTTGAGAGGCAGAAAAAGACAGCCAAGTGGGTCGCTGCGAGAAGGGCCAAGGGAGAGACCGTCGTGGAGCCCCATAAAGTCATCCAGTCAAGTCTTCGAGCGCTGTCCGTTGCCCGTATTCTGATAGCAGCCGTCGTTCCCGGAGTAAGTTTCCTTGCACTACGATTCTAAAGGTGTTGTGATGTTGACGCTAGCGCAGAGCATTCAAATTTACTGGGTAGCGTCTGCTACGTTCGGTCTCATTCAATCATGGGTTCTCGACTGGTGGGATGCCAGAAGAACGCGCAAATACAAGCAAGTCTTGGCAGTAAAGTCCGCACCAAAGCGGTGAACACGACGAGAACTAAACAGTCAAGGTGAGTAATCATTCCCTCTTGAGCCCGTTGGGCCGAATGACTAGAAAAGTGGAATGAGGGAACTAGCGTCATACTCTTCCAAGAGTGCTTGGTTCCCCGTGATACATTCTTGATCTAATATGATGTATTTTGTCAAGCTTGCCTACACAGTTGCTAACCAGCCCACGCAGTAGGTCTTGCTGTAATCATTACCGCAATAACGATCGATTTATGAGGGGTATTTTCCGATCGCAATGTCGTCAGTTAGTATATTCAATAATCCAATGATATCCCTGGGTCTGCCATCATATGCCTAAATAGTGATCTAGATGTGCACCACACGATATCCAAGCGAACGCGGTAGGTTAGGCCGTCTTCCCTATGTTTCTGTCCCTCGCATCAACGTACCGCCCAATCCCCATGTGCCAAGATATCCTGGGGATCATCAAGCTAAGGCCGGTTACGACCGTGATCCACAGAATGCCACCCCAATTCGCAATATCCCACCGGCTGTCTCCCAGCGCCCATAGCGTGATAGCGATATGCAGGAAGTCTCCCAGAAGGAGAGGCTTGAGCAGAGCGCCTACGATCTTCTCCTGCAACGCGGGTTGCGAGAAGAGGTACTTGCGGCACGCCGAGAGCACGAAGAAATTCAGCAGACCGAGAAGGCCTGCGACGTGACCTAGTTGTAGGAGGGTGACGCGAGTCGCCAATGGCATCTCGTCGGGCGGCCCGCCTGCGGGCCACGGTGCCTGCTGGTCGTGGGTCTGGCCTGCGAGTGAGAAGCGCTGCGAGGCGATGTCAACGTACTACTCACCGATTTCGGATCGAACACTGCTCCCATGAAACCAAGGCTCGTGAGCAGTGGCTCGTAGAGACCGAAGACAACCCAATAGAAGGTTGGGAGGGCCGTGGAAGGCGGCATGAGAGCGCGCGAGCGAGTGGCTAGCCGAGAGGCTCAGTGGCAGACCGCTGGTGGATGGACCAGCCCTTAGCGATCCCGTGGGCAGTTGCGACGATGTGACGAGGCTCGGTCGGGGCAGTTATGAAGGTGATTGTGCGGTGAGAAGAGAGCCATCTAGACATAGTCCGCTCCCTCAGCGTGGATGGAAGCGGTGCACGTCCGACGAACCGATTGGGCGCATGATTCCCTGGCCTGCCCTGAACGCCCGCCTCTATGAAAGGAAACTATTGTGCAACAACTTTTTTTAATCTTACATCACGGTCCAAATTACATCCAGGTAACCAACTCATACTCATACGTTGAGCTGCCAAATGGCACGGACCAAGACAAAAATGCGGGGTCTAATGCGCTCTTTCTTGTGAATTGTTCGCAATTCCGTAGAATTTGCGCTTCGCCCCTCCAGACATTTTTCTCCGAAAGTTTCGGCCTTACCTCGTGGACAACCATGGGAGTGCATGTTGTAGGGTACTCAACAACTGCCCGGGGATAATAGCATTTCCGTAGTAACGTAACATATGTCTACGCTTCTCTCGTGAAAACACCCAGCGTGTCTTACCGCGTTCAGCGGGGGAGATTAAGAAATCGGACGGAAATGAGGTGGGATAATCCAATGCAGACAACCAGTGACGACACAATGCATCATGTATTCGTAGGAGTCTTTAGTTGTCCACTAGGCCCTTCCCTGAGAGATACTCTTGGTGCTCCGGCAAATGAGAACGCACAGTTGCGTCCACAGAACGTCGCCAGAAGGGCAAGGCGATCTCCTCGTGTCGTTAGGGCGATATAACGCAGTACAAACGATTGGAACTCACGAAACCAAGGAGACTGTAAAATATGTCCGTGACTACGTTGTTTCGAGGTGAAGATCCAGCCGTTGATGCTCGGAAGACATTTCCGATGAAATCGTACGTGATGTGGAAGTCGCCATTTTGCACCCCTTGGCCAGTCCGATGAGCGTAGGAGATAGCTAATAAGTGCCGTGATGCTCACCCCTCAACAGACCCTCGGCGACGACCTCCGGGGATGCCCCATCATCGGTCTCCTCTATCTTGAGTGTCACCTTTGGCTTGCACTCATTCTCATGCTCTAAACCGGGCGAGTAAATGGTCCCAGGAAAGCATATGTGCACGTCAATGCCGTATAGCATGAATTCTGACTGCAGGGCTTCGGCAAGGCCTGATTGGCGGCGTAAGTGCGATCCTCGAAGAACCATGGGGGCGACTGACCTCGTATTGCGAACTTCCCTGGTGAATATGTAGAGTACCCGACCATAGAGAAGTAGCCCAAGACGGACGATACGAAGACTATCTTCCCTTTCTCGCGGTGACTCACGTACCGCTTCGCAGCGACCTCGACTGCATTGTCAGAGATACCGTGGTATATGGTCTTATATGAAGACTCCCACCAGTGCTGACGGCGCCTGGGCCCAATATGTCTCGTCCATGCCCGACCTGAGAGACGCCTCGTCTTGCTCGATGAAGAAACCGGGCGTAGACTTCCCCGCACATAGGAATAGTGCATCTGGACATCGCCCACCATGAGGTTGGCATGCGGCTTCCAGCGCAGCCGCTGCTCCTGCCTCTTTGTCGAGTGCAAACGCGTACGCCTTCAAAAGTTGATTTGGAGTCTGACGCACAGCCTGTCGCGTGGCATGAGTCGACTGGACAGTGCTATGCAGTTGCATGCGCATACCTCTAACGCGTCCAACGCTTTCTGCAACCGATCCTCATTACGTGCGACTATGGACACGTCGGCACCCTTTTTGGTCAAGAGCACAGCTAGGGCAAGACCGAGTCCAGAAGAGCCGCCGGTAATGTAGCAATGCTATAGTCATAGTTCAGCCATTGGTACGAACTCACGGGTGTATGGACGCAACTCGGCCCCGGGGATCCCACTTCTTCTTGAAGAACATGGATGTAACGGTAGCTGCTATGAGTACTGAGACGGCCAGAGAGAACAACAGCCCGAACATGAATGTTCAGTTTTTGGTGAAGTCGAGGATCATGGTCAGTCGGTTTTGATCCATCTCCGGTCATACAACCGACGCGCAAAGATCACTGACGCGCTTTACGTAATCTGCCGATCGAGGATGCGGGGAAAGAGGACTACCTCCTTTGTCGTTTGACTTTGACCACAGCCTGAGCTGCCGCCTGACACGCTCTACGTCTCAGGAGCCGCTTACTCCATGGGCAGTGGACATCCACCACTCCCTCACCATGTCTCAAACTTTGACTAAGTCTGCTTCGGATACTATGCCCCAGACTCCGGCAACCCTCACCAACGGTCACTCCGACCTGGAGAAATCGACCCCCGGCTCGAGTGTCGAGAACGGTGACGAAAGACGCGACGGCGATCCACGTCTGCGCGACGGCGACAATGAGGTTGGCTCCGCTCTCGCCCGACACGAGTCTCTTCGCGATGCCGCATCGTTGGCGTCGATAGATCGGCCTCCAAGTGAAGAAGAGAAGCTCCCGCCCTCCAAAGTTTACCATCCTTTATCACCCCCAATTCTAGCACTTTTGATGCCTGCTTCAGTATTCGGATGTCTTGCTCGACTTGGTTTGGAGGCGCTGGTCACTTACGACGGCCAAAGCATTTTCACGCTCGCATGGGTTCAAGTAGTGGGGTGTTTCGTGATGGGATTTTGTCTCGAAATTAAGGATTCCTTCGGTCAATTGTGAGCGCAACAATCAGAGCAGCCGGCAGAGTCTTACAGCCACACATAGTTATGGCCCACTATATACAGCTTTTACGACTGGTGCGTTCTCCCCTCTTACGGGGTTGCGTTTGCTCTTATCTTGATGTAGGATTTTGTGGGTCTCTCACCACATTTTCCTCGTGGCAACTTCAAGTATTTGACGCATGGATTAACCCCAGCCATTATCATCGCGATTGGCTACGTGATGTTGGTTCAATCTCTTGGCTTCACATATTCCTTGACCAATCGCGATCCCTCACAGGTCATAGATGGCTTGACGCAGATAGTGTTCACCCTAGCACTATCGCTCTCCTCCGTGAAATTTGGTGCACATATCGCTAGTCTGCTCCGACCCTTCTTCCAGACTTTACCTTCGCCAAATCGCCCCTCCCGCTACACTCTGACCGCGCTTTCGGTCCTCATCTACGCAGCGACCTGCCCTGCCTACTTCCGCCTGCCCGAGTCATACCGCGTGAAAGCAACCTCCGCGCTTCTCTACTCGTTCCCGGGGACGCTTACACGATACCTACTCTCGATCAACCTGAACCCGCGCTTCCACGTCCTCCCTGTGGGGACGTTCGCGGCCAATATGCTCGGCACAGCGCTGATCGCCGTGTTCACCGTCCTGCAGAGCACACGTGGGCCTCCGTCTCCCAACGGCTGCAATGTCCTTTCCGGGCTGGCGAACGGATATTGCGGGTGCCTGACGACGGTCAGCACATTCGCTGCGGAGGTCGCGACGCTCGAAAATAAAAAGTCGTGGTTCTACGTCATGCTGAGCGTTGTAACGGCGCAGTTGCTGCTGCTGGTTATCCTGGGGCCATCATACTGGGCCGGCAACGTAAGCGACCGGACGACCTGTTCTTATACATAAATATTCTTGTGGTAGAATGCAGGTTCTATTTCGGTATAATTCGTTTTTACCCATTTTATACCATGTCGATTTACTGGAGATCTAGCTTTTTTTTTAGTAGTCAAATTCAGGGTCAGTGTCAAATCACCTTTCCCATAGTGCCCAGAACGCAAGCTCATATACAATATAGGAGGTAGATTTTACGCCATCATTTACATCCGCCCAATTTAGCGCACTCAACGTGTAGTGACTCTTCTTCCCTATGGCCACCACACCGAACCACAACGCCCCGCCTTGTTTTCTGCTTGCTCTTGAGGCATACTACTAGAAAGCGACCATCGCATTGCTACAGCCCTTCTTCAGCACGCGGGAGCCCCGTTTGCTATCGACCCCCCTGAATCCCTGCTTCTATCTCTTCCCCATGGGAACGTTCTGAGGACCCACATGCCCGGCACTGCAGACCTGCAGTGGGAGGGCGCACGGGCTGTCATCAAATGGCTGTTCCTGGACTGGCGTGGATGCCAATGCGCTGGGAACACAAAGTCGTAAATTTACGTCAGACACAGCGTTGGGACGGCAATTGTTGCTGTTTGTCATCCTAGGCTTTCATGCTGGGTTGGCAGCGTTAGCGATTGTACGCCATGCACCTATATTCTTCCGCCGGAATGCAATCCCACACTTCTAGCGCACGCTGTCCTTCATTTTCCAGCCCGTTTGTGTTCCCCAACGGTCCCACACGCCTATTTTTGTTTCATGTCTTCGGCACCATGGAATGGGAGTCATTGCCCGAGTTATATGTAGGTAGACGCTCTCTCGTGGTCCGGGGACGTAAGCTAAGTACAATCTAGGGCGCGTGAAGAGCGTGGAATATCTTGCATATATACCGAACAGCACCTGCTTGACAGGGAATATCACACGTTCCCGCTCTCCACGGTGATGTGTTCTCATCGCAGAGAGCGTGTACTCTGCGAAGAGGGTGGTTATCGTTGAATCTGATATCAGGTATGGTCTCCGGATTGCATCAAGGTCTATTGTCCAAGGACGGGCGTTGCGATCCAAACCAGATGAACCGCTGTACGAAGATGATCGTCGCAAGCATGCTTTGCGACATATGGAGGTAAATTGAGCGCCAGCTCCCATGCCGCGACGAGTCACAACTTCCTGTCGGACGCTGTGCCTGATCGGTCTCATCTTCGGAAGGTGGACAAGCACCCGGGGAGGATGTGGCAAGCTGCCTGTTTCTGATCATGCCGAGGTGGAGCTGGACAGACGGGACCCGTGTTGCTTTGCCTGGCGGTTTGGCATCTCGATGCAGCTGTCTATTAAGGTCATCACTTAATATCCGACCATGATTTGTGTGGCTGGGTGTAGGCCCGGCACATCTCCCATTCATTCTTCCCCCATGGGTCGTCGCAATCTATTAGCGGTCCCGCGCGTACACTCCGCGAATGTCAAAACGCTGTAGACTCTGTCAAATGCTGACGAAGGCCTCCCCTGTGTTTGTACAGACTGCTCACGTGCACATTAACGCGTCCCCATCGGCATCGGCACTGGCGGCAAGATCGTGGCAGATCAGCGCTCGCTAACGATTAAGGATGCTTGTTCAACAGGCCAGCATCAGTATTCAGTACTTTTGCCACGGCAGTCGCAGCCAGAAAGTCAGAGTAAGTCCCCGAGAGAACCTTCAATTCATATTATGCTACAGAAGCTCCGCGCGACGGCAGCGCATACGGCTCTCCGGCAAGTACTCTGCGTGTAGCGAACATCAAGCAACAAAACGCCATTGATACGCAAGCCGCGCGCCCTCTCCGGAACGCATCGGCAGGATCGGGCAAACGAGCGGACCCGCGAACGAAAGTGAAAGTGAAAGTGAATGCGAAAGCGAAGGCAACGGCGACCTATCCAAGCAACAACCCACGAGGAGGCAAGAAGCAAAAACACACAAGCGAATGCAGATGCGAATGGATGCAAAAGCGTATTGAGGCAGGAGAACGAGCACGATAAATATAACACACTGTGGACCCGAGCGGATGATGATGTTACGGTATGCATGGCATGCGGGGGCACAGCAGGAGCAGTGAGTATCGTAGCACATTATGGTACGGACATATGGAGCATGATGGCGTGGTGAGAGTGCAGGCGCGATGGGATCGTGAAGCACCGTTGGGGCGACAGATCGCAGATGCAGGTGCAAATGCGGATGCAGAGCCGAGACACGGCAGCACGGATGCAGATGGGGCAGAGGCGAGTCCAGATAGACAGGTTCTATGTGGTGGTTTATGGCAGGCACGGGAGGTCATTGGTCATTAGAGGCGCGGCACCATACGCACCCGTCGCGGGGCGGTGGGATTAGGAGTGCCGGCCGGGGTAACGTCATTGAGATAGGAGGCGGAGGCGGGCGCAATCGGCATCGGTGGGAACGTAGGTGTCGCGTCGTGGTATCCGTGAGGCAGAGGTATCATCAAGCCCTATCGGGCAGGTGCATTCACAATGGCAGGCTCGCGTTCTTCTCCTGGACGAGGGCCTCGAGCTCCTTCGCGTATGTCTCCTTCCGTGACCGCGAGCGCGACGGCACGCGTATCCGGTTCTGCCAGTCCTTGACCCAGGCCCAGCGCGATAGTCGCTCCTCAGGAACGTCCGCATCAAGCGGTGGCACGGACGAGACGGAAGAGGAGATCCACTGACGTAAGCGATTCCGTCCGAGGATAGGCGCGAGGGAGAGAATGGAGAGGAATGCGAGCTTCATCAGGATTTCTGGTGACGTGAGCAGCGACCGGACACTTTGGTGTGTCGGCGACGGGTTTGAGGCGACGGTCTGTAGGATGTCGCCAATCTGGCATGTCACGGCGGTCCACGGCAATGAGCCGAGGAACGACCCCAGGAGGCAATCCCAAATTGCGACGCCACATACACCGGACGCGATATTAATCCCTGCCCACGGAACTACGCCTATGAGCCTAAGGATGGAGAGGCGCACCCATGCCTGCGAGTGTTTGCCGCTTGACGTGCCTTCGGAGCTCGAGTCGCCTTCGAGTGCAGACCGGGTCTTGTCCAGTGCGCGAGGGAATACTTGAGTCACGAAGGGAGCTAGCGGCGTTGCAAGTAAGCTCGCACATGTTGACCCAATAGTAGTAAGGGTCGTAAAGAGGATGGTGGCGAGTGCAGGAGAGATGAGAGCGCCTGCCAAAACGTTCTACACGCATACAGTGTCAGCCGTCTAAGCGCACAGGCAGGATGTCTGCCGACATACCCAAATGACGCTTCCCGGTATTGACCAAGCGTGCTTCCAAACCGCGGTGATAGAAATCACCCCAATGACGTGTGCCATAGAAGCTGGTCCACTCTGGGTGTAGCCTTGGAGTTCACGCCCCAATTCTGCGAGGTCTGAGAGATTCCGCGGCCACTGCATGGTGATGGGGAGGGTAGACATGCAGAAGACAACAAGTGCAGTAGACAGCGGGAAGAGCATGAGCACAAAGAGTACAGGTGTGTGTATCTGGGAACGTGACACGATGAGTGTTGCTCACACGACTAGTGAGAGCACGTACCGACGGAGGCCCACGCAAGAAAGCTTTCCGCGGCTGCAGCAGTTGCTGCTCGGGGAAGGCGTCTGCAAATGTTGTACGTGTCGGGGAAGCAGACAGCGGCAGGATTGTCGAGTCGGTGCTGGCTCGACTAAGGCGGGGTGAGGAAGGGGTTGAAAGGTCATCATGCTTCTGGTTGATGGGAAGTAGCTGCAGACACCGGGAGACGAAAGACTCTATGCGCGAAGGCGACGCCTTGGGTGCGGGAGAAGGAGGGAGAGCAGGCATTGGAAGTGAATACCTGATGTCCTTCTCCGACGGAGTCAGCGGGGGCGTCTCGAGGGGAGAGGCAACGGGCGGGGGAAGGGCCAGCAGAGAGTTGGACCTGCGGCGGGAACCCAGGGAGGTCAAAGTTAGCGGGGGGCGGACATTCGTCGAAGATGCACGATGTCTGTTGGGAGGAGGAGGAGGGGCGAGAGAGGCCATCACCAGGGATGGGAACAAGAGGGAACTGATGAGGCCGCGGCTGGGTGCTGAGGCGGACAGATTTCCTTCTCGATTTCGCAACTCTCTTTGACTGCTCGGGCGAGCGGCGCCCACACGTAATCCCCATTCGTCAGCCATCCTCGGTCCCGGCTGACGTGACCTACCGGCTCACTCCGCCCATCCCACCGACGCGGCGCTACCCGCCTGGCCCCGCCCGAGGCCTCGAGCACGCCAGCACACCACGTAGATCCGCAAAGTGGTCATCGATGACTCGTCCACCGTATCTCGCATTGCACACACAGTGGTTTCACCCGCCTTCTTGTGTCATCGCATGACCCCCGTCTCGTCTCATAGCAACGCACTGTCACCCCCGCCCGGTCCTCGCGCCAAACAGCGCTTAACAGCGAACACCGCCGACGATCGCCCCGTCCGAATGTTCGCATGCATATATCATAGGCATTGCATACAGGTACAGCGGACGCATAGCAGCATGATAATCGCCCGAGCCCATCCCCATGGGCGTGAACAAGCGGAGAGACATAACAGCGCAGCCCTGTACACTCCTTTTAGTGGCCTGCCCTCCTGCTCTCCTGAATGATCGTGCCGAGCTCCTCCAACTTGCGCTTCGAGCGCAGGAGCGTACCGAGCTAAAATGCAGCATATTAGTTGTCTGTACGCAAAGCACTCTGGCAAACGCAACGTACCCGCTTCTTCGTCAGCTTCCTCGCCTTCTTGTCCTGGAAAGCATGGCAAATAATGCATCAGCTGCGAGGGTCCGCGCGAGAGAAACCAAACTGCGCACCTTGGAGTTCCTCAACAGCTCCATTACTCGTCGCTCATATGGCGAGAAACCTGCAACCTCCCGCACGATAGAGCGCACGAACTTGGTGCGCGCAGACTGGACACCCTTCCGCTGGCTGGGGCGGACAGTCTTCGGGATGGCAGTCGTGGGGTGACCCTTGGTCAAGCCGTAGCGGATATCTGCAAGTCGTTCCAAAGCAATTAGACGGACAGTCAGCACCTCCCCACACTTTATAGAATAACAAAGCCAGAATACGCACTGGAACGGGCCATTTTACTTGATGTCTTGAGGAGTCTTGAGTCGCCGTCTACCGTGGAGGATGGCCGTACCACAGTTTACGACACGTGATAGAGGTCAATTGTGGCGTTTGGTACTGTATAGTTGAGGTCTCTTATAGTCAAGCGTTCTCCCACGATAAGCGTTTTGCATTCTATTGTTACCGATTGTTACCACCCCTTTGAACTTAGTAAGCACAGTGTACAGTACTTTCTAATGGCCACGAAAAACAGTACTACATTATCATCTATACTGTTGTATACGTTCAGTAGAGGACAACCCGGGGAAATGTGTCAAAGCAAGAGAAATAGAAGAGAACTAGCGTCCATGAATGGTCTAACAGACCTGCGCCGTCGTCCCTTGAGTCCACTGCCGCACTGCTCTCACCCTCGAGCCTGCACCGGCAAGTTGCCCCAAGAGTATCTGCGGAGTCCGGGCGCTACCCAGATCCTGACGCTCCTGCGCATAGTGTGGGCTCGTACCCGGCTGCCGCAGGCTCGGTGCGGACGCGGAGTGAGCGACTCTCCGCGCCTTCATGTCCCCCGCAGGCGGCGCATCGTTCTCCTCCTCCTCCTCCTCCTCTTCTTCTTCCTCTTCCTCCTCTGACTCAACCGCGCCTTCATAGTATTCCTACATTCTGTCAAAACCTGTCCACGGCGGCGCGCTCACAGGGTAGCCCGTACACTCACATCGAACTCGCCCATCTGCTTGTCCTCGCCCTCCTCCTCTTGCTCATCCTCGTACTCCTCGTCGTCGTCGATCCACCGCCCTCGCGAGTCGACCTCGTCAAGCTCCTCGGGGCTCCATGGGCGCAGCCGCATCCATTGCATGCGTGGCCCACACTTTGCCCGCTCACTAACCTTGAAGCCGTATATCTTCGGCTGGTAGACGCCCCCAGCAGCGGGTTTCTGCCCGCCGTGGGGGTTGGGGTTCACAAAGGCTGTATGCCGGCCCTCTTGTGAGTGCTGCGGGGAGCCAGATGAGCGGCCAGACATAGACGAACTTGAGCCGGATGGTGGCCTGTAGAATGGAGCTGGTGCAATCTCGCGGTAGCTCTGGAAGAAAAGATGAGGGAATGTCGTCCCAAAGAAGGCTCCTGTAGGACCAAATGAGGTTGCGTGACTTCCATAAAGCATGATAAACCAACCGTCCACGCCTTGAAAACGACTGCTTGGTGGGGTATAGATATCATTACAGTTCGGGCAATACAATTTGACGGTGTCGAGGCCTGGCAAATCGGAGCGACCGCAGGGGACGATATTGCAACCATTGCAGTACACGCGTGGACATGAGCCAAATGAGCCACCGTCGTATTTGTCAATCTGGCGAGAGCTGTGAAGTGAATGTCAAACTAGCAATGCAGGTATACGGACCATGGCTTGCAGTCCTGCGCGTGTCAGGATGTAACGCTGGTGGACAAGCCCGTATAGCAACTCAGCGGATGCCTCTACGATCGAGACATCAGGTATTTTGGGAGCATCTTCATCTGAGGTGGGAATGTAGGCTCTTGAGGGCGGTTGTTAGGATCACAGTGAAGACAGACGCACCTGGTTCGACATCCAAAACCATCTCCATCGCCTCCTTCCAGAAAGGGACCATAGCGTTCAGCCCAGTTAGATTGAAATCATCTTCAATGAAGTCTTCCGAGACTTCGCAGAAGTACTCGTGACCTGGCAGCGCGCAAAACCAGCTGATCCAGGTTAGCGTCGACGTCGGGGTGGAGGAGCCTGCCATGCGAGCCAAACACGATCAGCTTGCAGCACATCTCGTATCGCGGGCCCGCATATGAAGGTGCGATCACTGGAAATGAAAGGCCGAGACACGCACTATATTCCCTGCCATCATCCGCATCCTCCATGACCTCGTCGCCCTCCGCGACGCCGCTGACTACCTCTTCCTCCTCGATTTCGCCTTGTGCAACTTCAGGCTCCTGCTGCTGGAGTCGGCGCATGATCTAGGGAGTATAAAGGTGATGCAGGTCGCGCGGTCGCCCACGGTGCAAGAGCAATGCAGGTTCAGTGGCTCGGTTGAAGGAAGGCGCGGACGCCACGAGGCGACCCGAAGTCGAGTTCGAATCGGGTAGGATCTGGCGAATTCGGATGCCGCATTTGGCAACTTTAGTATTCATGTCCGTGTGGCATGGTGTAATTATGCGTATGCCAGTAAGAAAGCGTGCACGAGCTCGTGGTGAGGCCTATGAACCTTAGGCATGTATCCGTACGCCCAATGGGCCATCTTGGCACCGTAGGTGCAGGTCACTTTGCATCAGGGTGAATGCTCAGCTGCAAGCAAGCATCCTCCGGCCGATAGAGACTGTAGCAGATCATCTTTATGGATATCCAACTGTCTGCAAGATTTGGAATCAGCGTACATACAGTACACTGACAAACTTGACACAGAGGGCACACACTGACTATGCGCAACACGACAGTCAACATCGCCAATCTACAAAAATCTTTCTCATTTTATCACTGTATGCTACATATATGCGCTGCTTTTTCTGACAGTGTGAGGTTACATCATGATACATATAATTCATGGCAATGGATGCCATAGGCGTTCTTCAGTTAGTCACGAGTCGTTCTTCTAGGTCCTCCCTTCTCTTGTCCTGCATCAACCGTTGACCCTGACGAAAAAGGACGAAGATACATCTCTGTCCTAAAGTTTGTAGAACCTGAAAAACTAGTGGATCCATCAATGACTCAATGAGGCCTCGAGGAGGCGCACTTGAGCGAGTCCCGAGTCTAATGTGGACCCATGCCGCACGTGAGCGCGTCGCGTCGCGTCCGAGCCTGCGCGCGCCCGCTTCTTATCCTTCCTCTCAACAGCTATACCGTGCGTATATATCGTGAACTACTGCGCCGCACCCAACAACTGCGACAGGCGTTCTCGACCGCTATCTAGCAGCGCAACGAGGATGTCCGAACAGTTTCCCCAAAGTTCTATCTTCAGTTCCCGTGCCAGTCAGCGTTCCATCCAGACAGACTTGACGCCCCATAATCCCGGGCTAGATCTTACCGCCGAGTCTCTTCATGCTGGCTCTCATACAAAAATATTCCCGTTAACAGGTGCAGAGAACGTAGAAAGCGCACAGAGATCATCGTTCGATCCTGCGCAGCGCGCCCGCAATGCAGATTCTCAGCGAAGCCGTCTCATCTTTGGATCAATGTTTGCATCTCCTGCTGTTGAAAACAGAAGGAAACCACAAGTGAAAGAGCATGATCAGAAAAACGAAAGTCCAGTGCCTGCCAGTGAAAGACAAACCGCGCATATAGGCCTCGGTGGTCGCGTCCAGTCACCAGAAATGCGCAAGATCGCCCGTGGTAGTTTAGCAAACACGTCTTCCAATCTTCGCATGGAACAAACTGCTAAAGGTCTGAACAATCGTTCAGGTGAAGGTATGTCTATAATACATGTCTAGGTGTTTTATGTCTTCATGTTTTCCTTCTTGATCAGCTCCCGAACAATCCGCACGGCATCCGTTCCTATATATGCCCCACCTCGTAGACTCTGCTGACTCATATAGCCCTACCAGTCATGGGCGAAATGTCCACGATGCAGGCCAGACGATCCCTCACATGGCAACTCTGCCCCCAGTGCATTCTAGAAGCGCATCTGTCGTGAGTTCTATCACTGTAAGACAAGATGAAGACATATCTGCAATCATGATGCGCGGAGCAACGGATCTACGGAATACTAAATTTGAATTAGAGGAACAGGTAATCTCCTTCAAAGCATGGATATTCATATATTGACGAAATTAACGTGCAGCGTCGCGAGATTGCATTTCTTCAAGCCCAACTAGAGAATGTGAAAGGCGAGAAGGAAGAGGTAGTCAAACGCCTTAAGGCTGTCAAAGACGCCGCCAAACGCAGTCTTGAAACAACTTCTAAGAGGTCCGTCTATAGCTGATGTGTGGAATTGACAATAATAGCGCATACACACATAGATTAAGCGGTCTCGGGGCTGCTATGGAGGATCTCAAAGCACAATCTCTGACATCCTTCGAGGCAATAACTCAAGCTCGATGTACGTTGCCGGATGTCCAGGAGCTGAAGGCGACTGTCTCCGAAGCGATTGAGAGTGCGTGCGGTCCGATCTCCTCACATTTCATTTGGCTGATGTGTGTAGGCATTGCACCGCTTTTGGACGGTACCGGGCAATATCCCAAAGCACATGAGACTAAGGTAGTCATTGAGAACTTAGAGCTTGAGTGCCAAAGATGTGAGACACATCTTTTCTGTCGCATAGATCTGACTCTGACACACCTATTCTCCTTGTATTGACGTTCTTAGCGCAGCAAGTTGCTGATTTACTCCGTGATCGTCTTCAATCTATGGGCGCAGAGCTTCTCGAAGCCAGGAGCCGCGTTACAGAACTTGAGCTAGGTCAAAGCGCCGACCGGCAGGTGCTGCAGACGTCAACCGCCAACCTGGCGAATGCAGGTATAATGTGTAGTCATTGCCTGAGTGGCTTTTGGCTCATGGGGCATGCAGGGGAACGTATGACAGAGCTTGTCGAGAGAATGAAACAGCAGAAAGAAGATATGCATGTTACCCTGTCCGCATCTGCTGAAACACAGGCGCAATTGGCAGCGACAGAAGACCGGTGCAGTCCAATTCGGAAAGCCAATTAGAGCTCAAGAAGCTAATGCATTATTGTTGCAGGTGTGCGCAATTAGCTGCCCTAATCACTCAGAAAGACACAGAGCTCCAAGAATTGAGGAACGTTTGTCAAGAGTACGCCCTCCAGTTTGTGCACTGACGTTGCGTAATCATCAACGCAATACTTTAGAAACAGTAGTCTCTCAAAGACAATTGATGAACAAGAGGCAAAGTTGCATCAACTGACTGAGGTCTCTAAAGAGTACGCCCACGTTCCACTTCTCCTGAGACATCTGCTAGAACATCACGGCAGACTGACTGCCGTGCGCCTGACTGTCGCTGACCGAGACGGGACCATCCGAGTCTTGAAGACGTCTCTTGCCGCTAAAGAGGATAATTTGACCGATTTGAAGGCTAGGTACCAAAGTGTTGCCTCTGCTCTTGATTTGATGTCTCATACACTCTCAGATGTGCCAACATGCAGCAACACATAGACAATGACTCGATGATCATTCAAGAGCTGCAGCAGAGTGTTCAAGACCACACGACGCGCGAGACTGAGGCTCAGAGGCAACATGAACAACGTTCCCATGAGATCTCCAAGTTACAAACGCAACTCAAAGACATGCAAGGTAACCTTGAAGACATGCAGAAAGAGGTCGAGCGTCGCAATGAAAAGTACGTGGCCTGGACCCGTAGTTTTGTTGGCCCTGACGCCCTGCTTCGCACGGTAGAATAAATCAGGTCAACGTTCGCTGTCAGGTTAGTATCGTTGCTTTTAGTAACGTAGGGTGACAAACACCTTCATGGAACCACAGGTCCTAGAGGAGCGATTTGAGGACCAGTCAGTTACGCTCAGGATAACGCGAGAAGCAAACGGTGATTTACAGGTACTTAAGCATTTCTTGCAACAGCTAGTGTTCTCACTAGAACCACCAGGAACGCTTGTTGACCGCCGAGACTTCATACGCAGTGAGCAATCTTCTGTGTTGTCGAATAAGGGCTGACACTACAAATAAGAGAGATCTCGAATCAGCAATTGGCAAGCTTAAATGCGAGCTAGCGTTGTCTAATGAACAGAATACATCTTTCCAACAGAGAGCTCGGGACCTAGAGGCAGAAATTAAACGGCAGGCGGACGGCATTCAAGCTTTGAAGGAGCTATATGAAGAGAAATTCAAGGAGCGACACGATGCGCTTCACGCTCAGATCAACTTCGAGGCCCAACGCGCTGAGCGGGCGGAGGATGAAATTACATCCTCACGGGCACATACTCAAACGCTTCAAGACAAATTAGCAGCCAGCGCGGCGGAGATCAACAATTTACAGGAACAGCTGAATAGCGCTAAGATGCCAGACCCTCGTCAAATAGAGGAAGTCAATAACCTCAGAGCAACAGTGAGAGAACTTGAAACTGAGAGGGACCGGCTCCAGGAGAGAACGAGGAACATCGACATACGTTATCGGCATGGAGAATTGGTAGGCTAAGCGTTGTATGCTACTATTCCTCGCTCAGTATCTCGCAGGCGGAGGGTGAGAAAACATTCATCAACAACCTGATCCAGACCTCGCAGGCGATCCACGAGAAAGAACTCATCGCCAAGGGCAATGATCTCCGTCGGGTATGTTCGCGATTCAGCGGTTGTTCAATGGCGGCTGATCGCCTTCAGAGGGACAACACGATCAAAGAGTTGCGCTCGAAGATACAGTTGCTAGAATCCACCCTGGCTAAACATCTGCGCACTCAGGTACGTTACAGAATCAGCTTCGTAAGCGATTGCTGACCGGCTCTTTACAGGCGAAGGCGAAGGCCGCTGCTGCTGCAGTCGAGAATCGCTCAATGATTAATCCGTTAGCTTGGAAATCGTCAGATCTAAGCAGCCCACCTGCAGTCCCCACAGAGATCCTGGATCAAGACTTACCAGTCGGTTCTTGGTGTCGAGACGTTGCAAAACGCTGATACATTGTGCTCACAGTCAACCAACGTCGACCCCACTGTTACAGCCAAATCAACGCCTGCACCATCTCGTCAAGTGGGCCGTGTTAGTCCTGATACCCTGGCAGCTTCTATTCACGTAACGGCATTGCACGAAGCGAGGCCAACAGTCATGAAGCATACAATCACTATCCCGAAGACACCAGCTGCAGTATTGCCCGGGTCTTCACATACGCCTACAGGCGACCGCAACAAGCCTGCGTTCAGCAGACTCGCTAGGGATTCTTCGGATGAGATAGTTGATTTTGACGATATGTCCAGTAGCCAGCAGCCTTTGGCCACCACTCTCGGCAAGAGGGACAAGATGAGCTCGCCTGGTGAACCTGAGAATCAAAGCGTGCCGAGGCCAGCCAAACGAGTGGTGCGTCGAACTAGTGTGGTCGTCCGCGCGCCTGAATCTAAGAGATATAATAGCGGACTTCTACGAGAAAGCTCGAAGAGCACGATATAATTGACACGGTAACTGACAAGGTACGTCTTCCAAACCGAATCACGTTCTCTCTCAACACCTTGGGTGGCCATTCTGATGTATCATAGCCCACGAACCAAGGGATTAAGAAGACCAAATCCCGAAGACGCCGCTAAACAAATGCTGTCTTGGTCTTCATGCTCTTGCCCTCGGACTCCTGGCTTGCATATCCGGACTTCGACTGCGACTAGAAATTACTGTTCCCTGGCTTCCCTGGCTTCCCTAGCTGCTCTTGCTGCTCTTGTGACTTTCGTCTACGACTTATCGCAATGGACCCGAATGAAGAATCGTTTTCTTTTTGACTTTGTGTCGAAATCATGTTGTATGTACAAGTTTAGGTTTGTAGAAATACACAAAGCAATGTATGATAAACATATCGCCCGACTAGTCGTGAACGACTTTTCCCTTCAGCATGATTATCAGTCATCTTGATTATAGGTAGACGCCATGCTCATCGACCGTCTCCCCCGATTGAAAATCATCGGGACGCCCGCCGGCTATTGTTTCACTTGACGTTTGCGTTATGGTTCGGCTGGGTTCATTCGGGGGTAGGGAAGCCACATCGTAATGGCTGCCCATCAGGATGCCTCTCTCAGTTAGCGCCATCTTTAGGATCGCTACTCGTTCTTGTTGCGAACCTCTAGGATAAAGTCAAACGTCAGCGCAGATGTTCTTCTGAGGACCGAGATCATACATGACGAGCTCATTCTCTTCTATGGCCTTGATGAACTCAGGATCAGGATCTGCTTTTGCCGCCATTTGTAGCTCGTCTTGGGTCCTCTTCAAGTGGACCAATGAGTTTTGTAGTCGTCCAATCTCTGCAGTACAGGTTATTACGCCGCATCACTAGCTACTATCGGGTACACAACCTTCGGTAATGACAGGCACATCCATGTGCGCCGCTTCTTGCAGCGTGAATGGCTGACTGTAGTGCGGTCTGTACTCCATGACTGAGCGAAAGAAAAGCCGTGCTGAAAAGGTCACTTCAAAGGCTATCGAGGCGACGTCAATCCTACACGTCAGTTGTAAGATTCATTAGGTAAGCCGTCTAGCTCCTCTACAATCAAAGGAGGGACACAGCGAAAACATGCGTGCAGTCCGTTACGGATGTGAGTATATAGTAGATACAGTGTGTAATAACTGGAAAACAGTGAAATCTAGGGATCGAAAGCGAATGCAAAATGCGACTATACACCCAATCTACGGTAGTGGTCAGCACGCCGAAGGCGATGCGTATACGAGATGGCACTTACTTCTTTTTGGTAGATTCATATACGACGTAAGATATCGATACGGCGGGAACAACCTGAAAGCCGTGTCATTACACACTTGCGAAACCGAAAAAACAAAATGTCGAGTATTCTCACCTTAGCCAACGTCGGAAACAGTCCGCGATAGAAGCCCCGCCAGCCATCTCGTGCGTACGTCTTACGTGCGACATCGAGTATTCCAGTATATCGCTCTGGATGACCCGAAGACCCAGACGCTTGCAGACGTGTTCGGATCAGGTTCAAAGGGTATACACTCGTCGCTCCTATACTTCCGGACACACTGCCAAATGCAAGCAGGGCGAGTACCCCCGGTTCGTCTTTGCCCGCAGATCGCAGGTATGCCAACTTGAGCGCTTCAAATGTGCTCATGTCAATGGCGGAATACCTAAACATAAATCAGGACACTGTGTGTTAAATAGGACCGAACCGACGTACGGGAAAACACCGACAAGTCCGATCTAGTGGCGAAGTTGTAAGAGTGGCGACACAAATGAATACAACAAAGCTCACAGACAATCCGCGATAGAACGCGCGCAACCCTCCCAGTCCCCATACTTTGCGCGCAGCAGATAGCAAAGTCCGTTTCTGCTCCCCCGTGCTGCTCATCATTTGAGTCTAATCATTTGGATTAGTCTCTTGTCCTGCAGGAATGAGAGGCACTTACCTTAAGCGTCTCGATAGGGTAGATACCTAAGTTACATGGAGATTGTTAAGTGAAATCAACAATGGTGGGTGTGGGGTGAACGAACTGAGCTGGCTGCTTAACCCACCAATCCCACCTGAGAGAAAGCGACTGATACCGCTGATCTCCCGTGGATCCTCAACGTGGTCCCAGTGTTGGGCGAACATACGTTTCTGAAGGAATGGTCGGTCTTTGGATTCAAAAGCGCGCAGGAATGACTGACGGATGACTCATAAGTCAGGAACTTAATGGCTGACTCTGGGAGGATCTTCGCGACGGATAATCCATTGCCTGTCCAGAAAGCCCGAACGCCTCCTTCCGCATATATGCGTGCGACAGCACCTCCAATCGCCTTTACCCCGCGTGCAGGTGCTTGAGAGCTGAGAGACACGCCACCGAGGTCTGGCGGTCGTGTTATGAGGAAGATCTTCAGACGATCAAAAGGTGCTGTGCACGTTCGAGATACTGTAGTAGAGCGAGATAAAAGCGGTCGCCACGGGTATGGCTGAGGGACCTAGCTCACCAGCACCTGCAATACCTCCCGCAAGGAGATATTTGACAGCAGTAGAGCCTGCAAGCCAACTCCGATGCTCATCCTCCGTATACTCATCCTCATCTATGTCGTCATCGTCCGCCAGGCCGCCGCGGGTGTGGTCCACGGGAGTTTCTACGTTTTCCGCAACGTGAAGAGATGCACAAAATCTTGGCTTGGACATATCCTCTGCGCTAAGGCTAACGTTGCCTTGCAATATCTTGGTCACCAAAGCGAGGACTCACGCGCGATTGTGCTCACCTTCCATGTTGACGCGGGCAGCTCCTCTCAACTCGTCACTGGCAAATCTCTTCACCTCGTAGTACCTGAACATCTCGGATGGCGATGCTTGTCGTGGCATCAGCAGCAGGAAGTCACGGAACTCTTGAAAGTTGATTGCATGAGAATGGGGTGAAGATGTGAGATATGCCATGAATTCGGACAGTGTAGCAGGGGATAGCTGGATGTCTTAATGCGCAATCAAATAGCTCAATGTGGGTCGCCGACATTGCAAGGTCGAGACATACCGGCTTTCCTCAAGGCGTGCAGCAGTTCACCGGCATCCAGACGACCGTTGCCGTCTAGATCCAGTTCGTGATGGAACATATGCCATAGCTCTACGAATATCAGCCTTCGTCCTAAGGCACCTCGAACTGGCAGTAGCACATACCAGCTTCTTTCATGTCCGCATACTTTCGGAACTCCCTCCATGACGTCTTCCGATGCAAGAAGCCGCTGGTATGTGCCCCGCACCGAGACCGTAGCTCGTTGTCGTACATCTCTTGCAGCTTCCTCGCCGTCTCTGGAGTCAACGCACCGTCGGCTTTGACTGCGTAGGTCTCCGCAAAACGTTCGTCATCCGCATCGAGGCTCCCGCTCCGCTGCGGTAGCCGTGACCACAGCTCGCGCAGCCGCCTTTCGCGTGCTTCATGACCCTCCTGTTCACGAAATTCCTGTAGACTATGTGGCACTGGCCGGTAAGTTGGTAGATCCGATCTCAGTCGAGGGATATAAGGCGGATCTTGTGCGCCCGAGAGCGTAGCGTCGAAGAGTTCGCGTTTGGAGGGTTGGTCTCCGTGCACACCGGCGGAAAGAGCCATGCACGCGGTGAAGGGGTAGGATGTAATGGGAAAAGAGAGAACCCTAGGAGGAGAACATGGATGATAGACGCGACGGGAAGAATGAGCGGCTGTGAGGGTGGAGTCGCGAGGCTACTGTGAGTTGTGTGCCTCACCCGGAGATGCAACACTCCTGATTGGCTCATTCTTGCACACGGCTTTTACACATACCGGAAGTCCGACATAAACTGCATATATATACACCGGAAAACATGTAACATAGTACATCGCTCGGGACACTCATCAGGAGACAATTTGACAATGTCAACATCATAATGTACCATAAAATCACGATAGGTGTGACATAGAATATCAATATGAAACCCGAGTACACTCCAGGCGCAACACGAGAGTTACTTTTGTGCGAACGTGGGCTCCTATACTCTTCAATACATGCGAAACCCGCGCGTGTGTCCTGTTAGACCTCCAGCTTGCGAATGTAGATGATATGCGCCTTGTTCGACGCTGAGACAGTTTTGGGAGAGTGGACGCATAAGACATATGGGATCGGGCTTGCAGGTCTTCTAGCGAATTGACGGCAGTGACAGAATGGTTTGGCCATAGCTGAGATGAAGGTGTTGACGCGCTCAACGTGAAGGGCCCCGCGACCCAGGCATCAGAAGACAACAAATGAGGCGCTATCTAGTGATGTCCGGCAATCAGTTGGGGTCTATGATAACAGAAGAAGAATATACGCACACCGTGTTGATCATTGTTGGAGGGATGGGCGTCATTTGGCCTGCGTCGCTTTGCGTGGTCCCTGGGGAGCGGTGGTGTTGGTGGGCGATAGTGCTGCGGCACATGAGCGAAAGCAGGGCACAAGAAGGCGGAGAAGCCGCACTCGTGGTAATGAACGCTTCGATCGTAATGGTCCACTTGTGATCGCGATTTTCTCGGTGTCCTGCCTTCCTAGTTGTGTTGAAAGGCCTTGCAGGCGCTGCTGTGGAGGTGATCCACACAGAGTTGAAGCTGCGCGAAGTGAGGTATCACACGTAGCGTCCTCGCCAGCATGCTGAGCAGGTGGTACGGCCGGAAGCGATAGTGGATGGTGTAGATATTCTTCCATCCACGCAGGCGTGACTTCAGAATCCAGGACGAAGGCGTGGCGCTTCTCGCTGCCCATAGCGTCACCCACTTGCTGAACCCAATCACCAGGGTCCTTACCACACGCATCAGACCATCCACTGTGAAACAGAATAGGAGCGCTTCACTAACCGGTGGTGTCGGCCCCTCCGTAGCATGAGCTATGGAGAGCCGCTGGATTGAAGTGCTCAGTCTCGCAGCAAGAGATGACGATGAGTCAGGAATAAACTTGGGGACTGGTTTTCTCCAGGCCATGTTACGTTGTGGCGGCATGTCGAGCATCGGATACGTGCAAGATGGGAGTGGCGCTGTTGAGCAATCGGCAGTGAATAGGATCGACCTTATATGCGTGCAGGACAGCTTGGCAGGTGTGTCTAAGCGCGAGGGTTGCAGGCACGGTGACGAAGGCGAGCCAAAAGCGATCCACGATGTTCTACATCCGTCCAGACCGGGGTTGGCCCAACAGAAGTTTCTGCATTTAACGCGCTTAACAAGTGAACAGACCCATGTGCAAAGGAGATCCGCGTATAGGGGCCATGTATGAAGCTGAGAAGCTCGCGGTTGTCAGTATGACCGACCGAAGAAGGCGTGAGCTATGCCTGCACACACGGCACCGGCCTGCAGGCACTGAGGGTCCTGGGTCAGACGCCTCGAGCCTCACCGCTACCATGCCGTGATCTCGGCTGTCAAAGGGCCAGAAGCCCTACGGCCTGAGTCCACCAAGGCGCATTATGCGCGGCTATATGCCAAACGCGGCTGCCTCGTCGACGTGCACGAGCTCTGGGACACAAGAAAAAGCAACTAGATGCCACTTAGCGCCTGTTGCAATTTGACCGGAGCCGACACTGAACGCCTTCAAAATGAGGCGGACGGGGAACGCAGTGATGTTCTCAACCGGAACAAGCGTATGGGCGATACGACAACAGTGAAGGTGACAGTCGACGCAGCCTTGATACTGGTTTGTGCGGAAGTCGCGACTCGCGACGTGACACGCTTTGTGACGGGTCGCATCAAACGCGTACATACGCGCCCACGTCACGTCATGCAACGCGCTCCCTAAATCTGCGGAATTGAACATACAACATCATATTGCATAAAACAATCATACACCATCGGAAGTGCGGATACACGACTGGCATAGTACACGAGTACATGGGAAATTGTGGTACAAACTTACTGGAATCAAAGCACGTCGACAACGAGATGACAAATGCTGAACGATACAGTCCAACTAATCCTTCGCGTGGTTTCCCGCCTTACGAGAAGTACATGACTTTTGCCGCGTTGGCGTGCAGAGGCTTAAACCCGCGTTTGAATGCGTCAAGCTGGGTGTTAACCGCAGCCGCGTCATTCTGGGTGTTAGAGTCGGAGAAGTCCAGGCCTTCCTCAGGATTATAGTGGATTTTCGCCCGAGCACAGACAATATCGGCGTCTGAGTAGAAAGATGATTAGACACAACGTGCGTTGCGAAAGAAGGGTACTCACAATAGACTGGAGCGGGGATCGAGACCGACCGCGTGGAACGAGCGTAAACATGACATAACGCGAATGATAGGGCTTGCAGGCCATCCGGACTGTTCAGAGAAATGTAAGTCCCACTTACGCGTACGTGAGGCAAGTACGTACGTAAAGTTGTTCTCGTCGAAGAGGACACTGTAGTGCGCTGGACGCGAGGTCCCCAGCAGCGTAATCAACCAAAAACGAAGCTCATGTTAGTCGGCATCAATGCGCGATGGGAAGAAAGGACTTATCCAGCGTGGCTTTGAAGGTACCAATCTAGCTCCAAGGGATGAGTGACCTCTCGGTCAACGACTGTCCCGGCGGGGCAGTTGCCACTCCGATCGGCGTCGTTCGAGTTCTGCGGGAAGAAACGCACATGGTGCCGTTTACCCACGACAACCACGGTAATGGTCGGGTTTATCTTGAGTTTGGCGCAGGCCTCTGCAGGGAAATCAGCGATATATTCCTGACAAGGCATCAATGTCACACACCTTTCAGTTTAGGCAGTTCTATGTACAATGTCGCGTGTCAGTCGCGTATCAATCTCGCACCGCGTGGCGAACTCACCGAAGTCCAGAACCTGCTTGAATTGTCCTTCAGATACACCATCTGTCGGGCGAACAAACGCGTCAGACGCAAGAGGCGCATGCAAAACATTAATGTGGCGCTTACCGCGGTAGAAGATGATCCTCTTCGGAGCCGGGTTCGGTTTCTTCTCCACCATCTGCCTGTACTGCATGTACATCCTGAGCATGCGCTGTAGACATAAACAATCAGAAGGTCTAGCCTGGCGGAGTCGCACGGAGGGGGGGCTTACCTCGCTCATCAGGCCCAGATCTTCGATGAGCTCCTGTCGCGAGGTCTGCACTTGACAGTCGGCGATGTACTTCGCAGTATCGGAGTCGACGTTAGCGACGAGAGCGGTGAAGGAGGGTCTGCCCTCTGCGCCGGGGGCCGGATGGATCACGTCAGCACTACGGAACAAGATATGTGAGTACTCGCCACCGTCAAAGGAGTCGCACATACCCCATGACGATCGTCGGGTTGTGCGGATCAGTGAGAATGGATACGGATCGAGGGTCGGGAATCGTGTTGATGCCACCAAGCTTTACATTGATCCTGTCCTGTGATGAGCAAAGGGATTTGCGAAGACCCTAGGATACACTTACTTGAGGCACACATTGGCATAGTATTGTGCCTTTGCCTTAGAACACTTGTTGCTCTTCATGCACTGCGTAGCCACGCCGGTCTAATACGCAAGTAAGAAGGAATGCTAACAGATATGAGTAACTGCGAACGCACAGTAATGTCACCGAAACTAACGACGCACACAAGTCAGAACGCTGGTAAGGTGCGGGTGACTAGTTTCACTCACTGCTTGATTGCTGTATACAGATCTGTTGCATTCTCTGGGAGAATAGCGACGAGCACTGTCGGATACCCCTTCTTCTTCTGAAAACATTCTTGACCCACGTCTTTCAATTGCTGCGCGTCGAGTTAGGCTTCAAGAACGAGAAGAACACAAAAAAACTCGCCTGAGAGATGCGGCCCTGCGCGTTCTCCCACCGAACAATGGGTTCTGGGTCCTTGACAATCATGCCTGATGAAATGTCCCTCAGACCATCTACAAATCGTAGAATATGGATTGTACTCACCGCAGTCGCGGGCCGCCGAGACCAGCCCAGCGATCATGTCGCCAACTATCTGGTTCCCGAAACGCTGCTGCCGCTCATAGATAACGACGATCCAGCGCTCGATAGTGGCTGGCTTCCAAAACTTTTTGTCTATCCTGTAGCAATTCGTCATGAGGATCGTCAAAGATCGTCGAGTGCAAGTTCTACTCACATATTCCACGCCCCGTCTCGCGGTGTCTAAAGTCAAGGGCATAAGCATACGTACGTCATCATCGCACGCTTGTGAGAAGCTCACGATATTAGCCTGCTTCGAGCCAGGGCCATATTTCAACATCGGCGGTTGCAGGACGCGGGCCTGGATGCTCATGGGTGTCGCATTGGGCGCAACATGAAGGCCAAATTGCTGAGACAGACACGTCAGGGTTGTGACAATAGAAGGCCTACTCCGCTACTCACCCTGACATACTCGGATTGCCCGTAAGCAAGCACCTAGATAAGAAGGATACGCTCAGCGCCACGAAGCTGTGCTGTTTATCAGACTCAACTTACCCCAAGTCCATTTGCGATACTGTGCAAGCGGTCTTGAGGTCTCTTCGTGGCGAAATCCAAGACATCCTTGGTTTTCTCTGGAGGCACCTGCTTGCGCATGATTTGGCCGGGCTCAACCTCACAGAGTTCAAGGGGAATGATGGCCCCATTCCCAACCTATAGAAAGTGTTTAATCGCTCCCAATAATACTGATTCACAAAGAAAGCGCACCTCTACGCAGATAATATCAGGGTGCGCCAGGTTAAAATTGTACGTGCGTCGATAATACTGTGCCACGGTCATCGACCCGACGTCGCGCATTTGAAAAGTGAGCCCGGCCGCGCCCGCGGAGGTAACCTTTCTCACAACTCGAGGCGATCGACGAGTGTTCTGCCCCGGCTGTTTGGTGATAACACGGATTCCGGTGAGAAAACGCTGGAGGCGGATGCGTTCGCGCTCAGGGAGTCCACGGGAGGGTGCGAGAATTGCTGCGTTGTCTTTGCCAAAGAAGTCAAGACACAGTTTTATGAGAGGTCCGGGCTTGTACATCGTCCCGGTGCTGATGTCCACATTGATCAACATTTGGCCGACTGCCGGACGCACGGACTGAAAGTAACCGCGCCATAGCTCGATGCCGCCCCCGATATCCTTGGTTTCTCGGTTTGTGAAGAACGAGCGCACGTTGAAGGGGTACTTCAAAGATGGTTCCATGCGAATGACGACGTTGAGAGCCTGCGAGAATAAATATGAAAAAAGGCCACTGGGCTTTGTTGATCACAAACTGTTATAGCCGTCAGGACGGTGTTGTCGTGCGACTGCTTGCCTTCGAGAAAACGCGCGAGAACTCTACAGCATCGCATCACACGTCATGAGACTTCACGCACGGCAAGAGAAATGAACGTACTCTGGGTTGATTTCCGCAACGTGTGTCAACCTGATCTTGTATACTTTGGGCCCGCGTCCACTAGGCGACACTTCAGCAGGGTTTCCGAGTGTCACATCGAACTGTTGCATATTAAAACATAGTGTGGACTCTCATCAACGCGCTACTTACCTCTGCGCTGTTACTCCCACCAAAAGGCAGTTCACGGGCGGCAAAGAGATTCTTGCGTCCGTCATAAACTGCCCTGGGCGTGAACACCTGTGGCGCCACGACTGTCTGCAACACCTCGATGAGCCTCATGTTGAGGCGTGCTGGAAGGGCTTTTTCGTCTGGATGTATCACTGTGCAACAGATAAGTGTATGCCGGTACATCGGCAAGGTTTGTACATACCAACTGCGCAAGATCATGTTAGAAAGGAGGTTGTACACTGTCAGTTCAAATGGACGTACCATCGTAATGATGAATGATCGCCTCTGGGATCTTGACAGCATAATGGTTTGTGAAGACGGAGAGCGGCCTGCCTGCCGACCCAAATGCTGTCCTCTTCACCCCGACGGTCGTGATGTGTGTCTCCGTCGACGGGAGGCCAACAGCCATGGGGGCGCCACCACGGGCGCCTCCTCTAATCGCAGGGCCACCCCTAATCGCAGGGCCGCCCCTGATCGCAGGGCCACCACGACCACGCCCGGCAGCTGCAGTTCCTCTGGGTGGCATGATGTTGAGTTCGAGTAAGAAGTTTTAGAAGGGAGGTAGGTTGATCAGTGTGTAGTGCGAGAGCCTGGGGACCAAGAGTTGGAGGCAAGGGCGTGTCGCGTCGTGCCTTTATAGGACAGAAGCTAGGACCCACTGCTTTGACCGTTGATTCAGGTGGCTGCTTTGTGCCTCTTGATACGCGAGGTTAAACTGTGCTAAAGCACTTATAATAGAGGGACAAATGAGATGCGCCGGTGGCGCTGGACGCGTTAGACAATGTGTTTACCGTTTACGGGTTGTTGATCTCTGTTGACGCGTCTCGGTACAGCTCTCGGTACCAGCCCTCAGCGTGTGACTCGTCACTCGACCACAATCAGGGACTGCTGCCCTCCCTTTCTGCTCCTCACTGCCTTTTGCGTCCTTGCACTCTCCCACCCTCTTGCTTCATCGTTGCTACGGAGTAATTCTTGTCTTCTCCGCAGGCCTCCAGGTTCGGATGGCTCTCACACATGAGGCAAGGCGATTACAGGGTCCACGCGGGGCCACAACAAACCTTTTTGGGTCGATCGAGACTCGCTGTGAGTACATATTATGACAACATAGTGCGCAGTGGATGTCTTCGTATGCATCTGTTCCGATCAAGCAGCCTTATTGTGTCCAAAAACGATGGTCATTGCTTTCGGCAGATAGGCATCATCTCGCCCGTGTTAAACCTTGCCGCTGGAAATCGGATTAATCGCACTGTCAGACGTCTGGCTTACGATAGGGCATTCATATGCTGCAGGGTGGTTTGCATGACATTCGCCGCCGACCAAATATGTGCAGAAATGCTCACGCTCGTCCTCAACAGTGGCTACCTAAGCACGCCTCCTGTGGCTCCTTCGAGGTTAGATATGCACTGTCCACACACGCCGCGCTATAATGGTCAGGAGAGGATTACCATGATGCAAGGCAATGAGCCGTGGCTTTTCCTCTGTGGCTGCTGTGCTGAGAGATTTTGCTCAGACGTTCTGTCAGAGATCTATCTCCCCCATTATGTGGAATGTCTCGCCAGCATGCTACTTGTACTATCTTGCTCCTCCTGCAAATTCTGTGAGGTCGTCATGGACAACGCGAAGCAAGACTGGTGAGCTATGTCCACGTGGCCGTGTAGTGGATTCGAGGACGTGATCCCCCCCTTTCCACCGTACTTTGCGCTTATTTTAATGCTGACTAGAAGATAGGTCTATGCCTCACGCTGTAGATGTTTCGCAACGCTATAATCACATGATGTCATAATATGGTACTCCTATTGAATGGAATGTCTCCAACAACGTGAAAAACACTCGATAGCGTCCTGACAGAACTCTGACACTTGAGAAGACGTAATACGCCATCGAATACTACAGGCGAGGTGATGCTCGCATACGCGCGCATTAGTGATTGCTCTGCCTGATACTCGTGCATTGAACAGAACGGCCATTGCACTGCTTACTCGCCTCACTAAGGTCAAAACTGTGCGTTCAACCATTATTAATTGTCAACAGTACATAAAGCAACTCGCTTTGGTTCCGCGGGCACCAATATTGAGAGGTGAACAGATCTAGGTTACTCATGGATATCCATGACTGAAGACGCCACAAATGTTGCCGTGGCGGATCAAAAAGAACAGGTCCTGCCAGGACTCGAACCTGGGTTTTGAGAAGAGAGGTGTACGACCGAGGCCACGACACTCAGAATCTCAAGTGATAAGACCGCTACACTACAGGACCATGGTTACAACTCAAAGTGTCATGCATTATATGTGTACGCTACACACTCACTAACGGCTCATTCATGATGAACATTTACACCGAGTCATATTTTCCCAATGTCTGTCTTCCTACCACTCCTCGAGGACGCCGCAGACGAGGCTCTACTGCAGGCCCTCGCTCGAATTGGCCCTGTCATTGTTCCGGCATCGCAGGCAAATGCAGTCCATCTACCCGAACATGCCACCCGCTATGTCCTGCTCGATCGCGACTTTTCTCTCGACGAAGTGACTTCTTTCCTCGACCAGGGTGCAGAGAAGGTGATCCTCCCGCTTGGTCAGGCCAAGGACGCCATCGGGATTCTGCCTGCGGATCGCCTCGTCTTACTTATCGATGTAGGCAGTGTCAGCGCAGTATCAGACAGAATCCGCAACGGCGTGTCTGGCGTGCTCATAAAGACACCTGCGCTCGATCTCGACTTTGTTGCTTCCTTCTCCCGGTTCTTCGCCGGCTCGGCTGTCCATGTCCTGCCTGCAACCACGAGCACACCGCCTTCGCAGTCGTCCATTCGCGGTCTTCTCTCCGCAGGAGCTATTCTGGTTCTTCCTACGACCCTGCTCACTCTCTCGGCCTCGACTGACCGCCACATCAATGTCGCGGATGCATTCCTTTCCCCCATTAGCTCTGACCGCCCGGATGGCCTCATACCCACCGTCGTTTCCTCTCACGCTGAGGGGGGCCGCTCGCTGGGTCTGGTGTATTCGTCCGCGCAGTCTATCAGCGCTAGCATCGCCACTGGGAAGGGAGTATATCAGTCGCGCAAGCACGGTCTCTGGCGCAAGGGCGAGACATCTGGTGCAACACAGGATGTCATCAGTATCCGTCTCGACTGCGACTCGGATTCGCTAGAGTTTAGTGTGATTCAACACGGCGCAGGATTCTGTCACCTCGACCGATCGTCTTGTTTTGGGGAGACGGAGACCACAAGTTTGTTTGCACTGGAAAAGACCCTGCAATCAAGGCTGTCTTCTGCGCCTGAAGGGTCATACACCCGCAGATTGTTCGACGACCCGGATCTCCTTCGCGCAAAGATCATGGAGGAAGCGGACGAGCTGTGTCGCGCACAGACCAAGGAAGAGATCGCCTTTGAGGCGGCCGATCTGCTCTACTTTGCCCTCACTCGTTGTGTCGCCGCGGGTGTCAGCATTGCAGACATCGAGCGATCGCTGGACAGGAAGGCAAAGAAGGTCACTCGCCGTGCAGGTAACGCCAAGCCACAATGGACAAAACCCGCATCAAGCGCGAAGCCAAAGCCCGTGCAGGCGGTCATTGACCCGGACACACCCATCCGCATGCGCAGCTATGAGCTCGCAGCGGTTTCTGTGGACGAGAGAGCACAGTTGCTTCGCCGACCTGTACTCAAGTACAATGAAATGCTGGCTAAGGTCAAGCCAATCGTCGACGATGTTCGCATCCGCGGCGACGCCGCACTGTTGGAGCTAACAGCCAAGTTCGACAAGGCGCAGCTTACATCGACTGTGTTGCGTCCGCCATTCCCACCAGAATCTATACAGCTTGATCCCACTGTCCGCGATGCAATCGACGTCGCGTACGCAAACATCCACAAGTTCCATGCAGCACAAGCAGAGCAGGGGACCATGTCCGTCGAGACCATGCCCGGTGTCGTCTGTGCCCGCTTCGCACGGCCCATCGCACGCGTGGGCTTGTACGTTCCGGGAGGCACTGCCATCCTCCCGTCCACCGCGCTCATGCTGGGCATCCCCGCACAGGTGGCAGGCTGCAAGGAGGTCGTCATCGCCACGCCTCCCAGGCAGGACGGGAGCATCTCGCCGGAGGTGATGTACGTCGCCTACCTCGTAGGGGCGTCGGCAATACTTAAGGCGGGCGGTGCGCAAGCTGTAGCTGCACTCGCGTACGGGACGCAGAGCGTGCCCAAAGTAGACAAGATCTTTGGTCCAGGCAACCAGTGGGTCACTGCGGCGAAGATGCTTGTGCAAAATGACACCGATGCACTGGTATCGATCGACATGCCTGCAGGCCCATCTGAAGTCCTCGTGAGTACCAGCTTCAAGTATGAACTATCATGCTGCACAGGTTTTGAAAATTTGCGTTGTAGGTTATCGCTGATCATACATGCAACCCTGCATTCGTCGCAGCCGATCTGCTGTCGCAGGCAGAGCACGGCGTCGATTCGCAGGTTGTCCTCGTTGCAGTAAATCTTTCAGACGGGGAGTTGTCGGCGATCGAAGCAGAGCTAGATGCTCAGGCTCATGCATTGCCTCGCGTCGACATCGTCCGCGAGTCTATTTCGAAGAGCAACATTGTCAAGGCGCAGTCCGTTGATGAGGCGATCAAGTTCTCGAATGACTACGCACCGGAGCACTTGATCCTGCACCTTGAAAACGCAAGCAAGGTGGTGCCTCTCGTAGAGAATGCTGGCAGTGTCTTCGTCGGTCCCTATTCTCCGGAGAGGTGTGTGCACAGCCAGAGCTATCGCAGCAATCGCTGACCAGAAGTCTTAGCTGCGGCGACTACGCTTCGGGTACCAACCATACTCTACCGACGAACGGGTACGCTCGTCAATTCAGTGGCGTCAACACACTGTCCTTCCAAAAACACATAACCTCGCAAGAAGTCACTGCGGATGGTTTGAGGGGTCTTGGCCCTGTGGTGGCAACACTGGCTGATTGCGAAGGGTTGCAAGCGCACGCGAACGCCGTCAGGGTCCGCCTGCGGGCTCTGTAATTTATCTCTAGTGATCTCAAGCGAGCGAGAAGTGTAACAGATATGTAGAGTAACGTACTACAATAAGAGGATGCTTCCTAGATGATAACATGCTCTAGACAGCCCCAACCGAAAATACTTGAAACGATGTCCCTCCTCATAAGTGCAGCCCAACGCCACAGCTACATTCAAGGTGGGAGGCCCCTTAGTTTGTCCTGTACAGAGCACGTTTGGCAACCTTCGCGATGACGGGGCCATCTGGGAAAGCACGGGCCTCCAGGTTGATAGCGTACTAAAAGCAATGTCAACGATAGGGCAGCGCTCGACAGGGCAGACACGTACGGGTGTGGGCACATCAGCGCCGGTGACACGCTCGACGGGGGCGTCTAGGTAGTCGAAGGCTTCGCTCTCGATCACTTGTGCGCAGATCTCGCTGCCGACACCGAAGGCGGGGAAACCACCCTCGACGATAACGAGACTAAGACACGCGTTGATCAGCTGGATGTCTGTGAGCGGCGTCCGGAGAACATACCGATTTGTCTTCTGGATCGACTTCTTAATAGTGTCAATATCGAGGGGGCGTATGCTACGCAGGTTGATGACCTCCGCCTTGATGCCCTCCTTCGCCAATTCGTCAGCGGCATCAAGACTGCGGGTGACCATCAAGCTGTGCGCAACGATGGTGACATCGCTACCCTCGCGCTCGACTTTACACTTGCCGATGGGGAGGATGAAGTTGTCTGACATCGCCTCCTCGGACATGGGGAAGCTGACACCGTACATCATCTCGTTCTCGAGGAAGACAACGGGGTTAGGATCCCGAATAGCAGCCTGAAACACTGAGATGGGCGAACACTGTTATACATGCCATTCATGATGAACGCACCTTCAAGAGACCTTTGCAATCCTCTGCACTCCAAGGGCTGACGACCTTGAGGCCTGGTATTGAGCCGTACCATGCTGCGTAGTCTTGTGAGTGCTGGGCAGCCACACCAGCAGCTGCACCATTAGGTCCACGGAACACAATCGGGCAAGTGACGCCGCCGCCAGACATGTAGTGCGTCTTTGCCGCGGAGTTGACAATTTGGTCAATAGCCTGCATAGCGAAGTTGAAGGTCATGAACTCGCAGCTATGATTCGGGTGAGCATACGCAACAGCTCCGTGAAAGGGTAACTTACACTGGTCTTAAACCAGCGAACGCGGCTCCGGTAGCCAGACCTGCGAAACCCATCTCTGTAATGGGAGTATCGACAACCCGCTTCTCCCCAAATTTATCCATGAGGCCCTTCGTCACCTAGGACATGCTGTGAGAGAGGGCAGGGCGGCCATATCTCGAAGAAATATACCTTGTAGGCACCGTTGTATCGTGCAACCTCCTCGCCAATGACGAAGACCCTGTCATCTCGCAACATCTCCTCCTCGAGCGCGGAGTTGAGGGCATCACGAACAGTCACCTGAGATAATAACTACAGTTAGATCGACGAATGCTTTCGGAAACGACGCGAATCACTGACTGTCTGTTCGCTCTGTGTAGCATAACTGCGCGCAAGAGCAGCTCGGCGCAGCGCAGCTGCAGGGCCTGCGCGAGCGTGTGCGAGGGCAGGGGCGATGCGGGTGAATGCAGCTCGCGACATGCTGATTTTGGGGGGAGGAGAGAGGGGAGGAGATGACTGGGAAGGATTGGTGAGACGAGGGACGCGGTCAGGCAACTTTTCTGTGTGCGCTGGCTCGGCACGCCTCGGGACGGACTTCCTGAACCCCAGCCGTGCGAAAGACGCCCGCTCTCTCTCGTGCCATCGTCTCCCCAGGCCGCCGTCCTCGTCGCCCACATCGTCTCATTTTCGCGTCCCAGCTATGGCGCGCAACCCTGTTGTTCTCATCACCGGCGCATCCAAGTGCATCATCCTTCAATTGATCTTCCCGACGTAAGGGTGGTGGCTGAATTGTTGTCGCAGAGGACTCGGCCTCGCAGCTACGACAATTCTGCTCGCCGAATTTCACGCCAACGTCATCGCTCTCTCACGCACAGAGACTCCTGAGCTCGCCGATCTGCGCAATGCTCATCAGAACGCGCTCATAATTGTCAAAGGCGACGTGTTAGTCTCGGGTTCCCTCTACGATCTATCCCCAAGTCTTAGATGGACTCATGTATAGGACTGACGAAACCGTGGTCTCGGAAGCTGTCACCACTGCTCTCAAGGCCTTCCAGCATATCGACAGTCTCATACTGAACGCCGGGATCTTGGACCCGCTTGGTAGAGTTGACGCCCCCGATATTCCGCTTGCTGCATGGAAATCGCACTTCGATGTGAACTTTTTCTCCCTGATTACGGCTCTGAGGGCAACGCTTCCATCTCTACGCGGGAGTGACCTGGGTGGTCGCGTGGTGTTTGTCAGTTCGGGTTCTGCGACCAAAGGGACACCTTCCATGGGTCCTTACAATGCTAGCAAGGCTGCAATGAACAGCCTATGCAGGTATATGCGCCTTTCCCTCTGTTTCTCAGATCTGCCTGACAGTATGTGGCAGAACATTGGCCGAAGAAGAGCCATCTGTGACTTGTGTGGCCATGCGTCCAGGGACTGTAGACACTCAGGTATGTCTTTTTCGCGAGTAAGCTGTCAACCGTTACCTATTTGCTCCCTCGTTACAGATGCAGACGCAGCTGAGAGCAGGTGCAGATACCTTAGAGGACAAGGTGCACAAGATGTTCATCGGCTTGCATGAGGACAAGAAGCTCATCAAGCCTGAGCAATCTGGATATGTGATCGCCGCGCTGGCGGTCAAGGCGTCGAGCTCGATGAGTGGCAAGTTCGTAAGCTACGACGCGGAAGAATGCAAGGATTTCAGGAAGTAATGTCCACCTCAAGGGGAGAGGCGAGTGTATAATCTTATGTTTTCGATTATATCAATATTATCTGCACCCTGAGCGGCCTTGCTTTGATCATTTTGCAACTTAGCACGCCGACAAGGTTTGTCCTTTGTGCGTTATTCGTCAATGCTGCCATTTTGTCCGATAATCTCGTCCGACTTTTTCGGACTGCTAGTCAATGACGGCTACAGTGTCCCTCATGCGTGGCGTGCTACAGGGTGGATGTCCACAGTTCCTCAACTATTCTCCAAGAGTCGGCATCCGTCGCATCGATGTCCACCACCACTTTCAACCTAACAGGTTCAACGACATCATGGCATCGTCCCATTTCCGTCATTTGGGTTGAGCAATGCTTCCCGGGATCATGCCGTGGAGTTCTCAAAGCAGCCTCTGCGCGACGGACATGCTGGGCATCGATGCCGCAATAAGTATTGCCGTCGCTGCTGCTTCACCCGCCAAGTCCTCCGGGCGACCAGGATTGTAAGTTGGCGAGAAAGTGGATTCATTTTATGGCGCAAGCTTGTAAGGAGTATCCTGGACGGTTGGGGTCCTTCGCATGTCTTCCGACCTTGAGCGATACTGCAGGTAAGGATATACGGGTTGCACTTAGTAGATACAATGCGAACTAACAATGGCATTCTAGGTGTCCTTGCCAAACTAGCCCACGCATTAGACGGACTGCACGCTGTTGGTATCAGCATGGTATCGTTTTATGGCGAAGACAAGAAAGCGGTTAAATCCATATATTTTGGCACCCACGCAGAACTCTCACCAGTTGGTCCCTAAAAGAATACATCGGGCACGACATCTATGACACTATCTGGGAGGGACTAAACAGGCGATGCAGAGCAGTCTTCCTGCATGGCGCCCAGATACTGTCCTCGACGCTCTATCCTCACCCCTTCCTGAGTCACTGGTCACTGGTCACTGAAGGATCTATAAGAAGCCCCGCAGCGCGTGCTGTGCTCATGCAAACGCTTCTTGTAGGTTCCTAACGAGACGTACGAGGCTGCTGTGCATCTTATCGTGACGGGCAAAAAGCACCGCTGGACAAATGTAAATATCATGCTTTCTCACACTGGTGGCAGCACTATCTGGCTTGCACCGCGGGCGGCGGTGCTGTCCTTGTACATGGTCTCCCCCGCCCACAGCGGGGGATATCCTTGGCGATTTCGAGACGCTCCCCTTCGACACGGCGCTAGCTGCGCACGACATCACGCTCATGGCTGCGAAGACGTTCGTGAGGCCATATTCTGTTCGGCACCAACTTCCCTGGTGTGTCTGCACAAGCCTTAAATGTTATCACCGTGACCTGGCTGAGTTATCTCCCGCTCAGGGAGCTGTCAGTAGGAAGATGGACGCGTGGTATGTGAAGAATGTCGATGATCTTTTCGTTGGTGGTTCTGCTGCGTTGGACACCTTCATGCACAAGAGTGCTCTGGCACTCTTTGCGAAATCTAGTGAGGCGATGCATCGTGCAGTGCAGGTGCTGTGCCAGAGCTTACGTCGCAGTGCGTCTGATATTTAGCCCTACGACCAATTCTCTTACGTCAATTTCAGGAAGGATCACACGCGGGATGCTTGTAGCATCCGCATCGCTTAGGATTCTGTTCAATCTGGACTCGAGCACTGCGAACTATTGCCTTCTCGTGTGAGCTTCATAGTACGACATTTGATAGCCAGGCCGTAGCCATGTCATCGGTATAGTCCGCAAAAAATGGGATTGCCAATTCATTCTGTCGATGGCATCTGTCTGGGCCCGTTCACTTTGCAGGCGAAGATCCCCACACACATCCATGGCGTAGGTCTCACTACACAAATGCTCTCTGCACCCGGCAACGTGGCCCCCTCCACCGCTAGCGGAAGATGTACGATGAAGGTGAGATATACGGTCAACTAAGGGTGAAGGCTCCATGCTCATGCGCAAACGCTGTTGACCCGAGACCGGCGCCTTCATTTCCTTCTCGATGTCAGTGGCTACCCGTGTAGTATTTGCCTCAATAGCACTGCCATCTCCAGGTTAGGCGTGACAAATATGGCGAGGCTCTCGCCAATTCGCGTCACGACAAACCCTGAGCTATAGTTGGCAATACACATGACACGCACGGTCTTGAACTTACATAAAGTCTGCAATACCCACCAACCCAGACGTCTAGAACGAGAGCTTGCCGGCAAAGAGCAACTTCGCTTGGATCTAGCGATCAATGTCGCGGGTATGTTTCTGGTGTGTTGTGCAACGCATCGCATACAGGAGTCATTCCCCGAATACACTTTTCTCCAGAAGCACCGTTGCATCGATGTGCACCACCACATCTTCCCTGCCACTCTACGCAAGGCCGCGCAAAGCGAGTCAGTAGGCTTCCGAACGCCTCCGGAGAACCTGCCATGGTCCCCCGAGGTCAGCCTCGAGGCCATGGATGCGTTAGGCGTCGACATGGCCGTGTTATCATTGCCTGCGGGTGTGCCTAGTGGTCCAATTGGACCCGCGAATCGCGCAGCGGCGCGGGAGCTCAATGTCACGGCTGCTCGCATCTGCCAAAAGTACCCTGGGCGGTTCGCTTTCTTTGCATGTCTACCTATCCCAAGCGACACCGATGGTATGATCAACTGCTCCGCCTCAGTTACGTCGTACTGATCGATAATCTATATGCCTTTTAATAGCCGCCCTTCAGGAGTTGGCCTATGCTATTGATGAGCTACATGCTCAGGGAGTGGCTCTCGCGTCGTCCTATGGCGATGGCGCTGACGCAAGTAAGCCGAGCTCAAATACACCGTTTACATCCATTTGACTGTCTAGCATTGCAGCTTACATCGGTGATGATCGGTACGATCCTGTTTGGGAAGAGCTCGATAGACGAGGGACTGTAGTCTTCTTGCACGGAGCGCAAATACCGTCATCGACGCCGTATCCTCATTCATCCTTAGGAATCCCTATCACAGAGGTACGCATTTTATTGGGTCACAAAATGTGTATCCGACGGAAGTTAGGTCCCGAATGAGACATACAAGGCCGCCGCCCACCTTGTCGTCAGCGGTAAGAAGCGCCGCTATCCGAATACTAAGATAATCCTCGCGCACCTCGGCGGAAGCACGCTTTCACTCGCACCACGCGTCGCTGTCCTCTCGCGCCACATGGGATGCAGCTTGATGCCGGAAGAGATCCTGGAGGATTTTAAGAGCTTCTACTACGACACTGCGCTCAGCGCTCATCAGACTACGCTGGCTGCTGCGGAACACTTTATAGACCGTAATCGGATCCTCTTTGGCACTGACTTTCCTGGTAAGTCGGCATACCTTCCCCGGACACCTCTCTGAACCCTTTGCCCTCGCCCCCAGCTGTCAGTAAAGACATGGCAGGATGGTTCACGAGAAATGTCGAAGACTTCTATGCGGCTGATCAGGAGCAGCTAATAGATGTCCTGAGTGGAAATGCCGTCAAGCTCATGCCTTCCCTCGCGCTGAGCGAATCATCGTGATTTGCGATCAATAGCAAATGCGACAGCAATGTACGAGCAATTTTAACGAATTAGGTGACATGCGTAGGATATACAGCAGGTATACAGAAGCTTCACGACTTCATCTCTAAGAAATCAGCGTACATGGGCCGAGCGCATGCCGCTCGTCCTCATGATTTCCGGTTGTCTTGTAGTAACCAGTTGAAAAACTCTTTCTGCCCTGGCGAGCCAGACAGCATTGCTTGACCGTGGCGGCCGTTCGGGTCGTACCACAATCCTTTTCGAATGCCGTGCGATGTAAGGTATCGCCTCACTCGCTGAAAAACGGGAAGCAGTATCAGCATCTCTGGTTGTAGTGATAAGACAGCGAACACACTTTGGCGTTTGCAATGTCGTCCCGACCGCCAAGGAAAAACTTCGTCTTCTTCGGATCACGCGGATTTGGAATCTCTTCATACCAGAGCGAGTTGGCATTCCAGTCGAAGTGGCGCTGCAGGAAGTTGGCGACGCCGAGCTCGGTGCCGACGAAGTACTTGATGACCAGCTCCATTCCCTAAAAGAACACAAATGAGTATCACTGAAATGACGCCAATATCAATAAGACTTGCCGTCGTGCACCGACGATATATGAAGTTGTAGCAAAGGTCTAGGTTCGAGATGAGTGCGAGCGATATGCAAATGCCAGAAGCACATACCGCCTTCCCAACCACAGAACGTCACCGGGTCAATGAAGCATGAGCGAGTGACCATGGACGGGTATGCCTTCAGCATCCAAGCATGTACGAACGAGCCACTTGCTTCGCGTCAAAATTGCTTCCCGCCTCTAAACCAGAGTACTCACTTCGAGTGACTTATCATCGTCACACCCATCGGAACTTGGTCTCGATCTCCCTCACCCTTCTCTCTCTCCCTGTCCGACTCCTCCTTGTCTTCCCACTTCGCCCAACCGAGCTTGTCCAGCAGTCCCGCAAGCGTCCCTGCCATGTCGCGGCGCCCCAATGGACGCAGGTACCGCGGATGGAAGATTTGCTGGCTCACGTGGGGTTGAAGGGGGACGAGAATGGGATGGTTGGGGGCGGTGCGGAGCAGGGTTGTCAAGAAGCGTTGGTATTGAGTGATTCCGAGCCCGAGGCCGTGCATGAAGACGAGCGGTCGAGGGCCAGTGATATGATTCCAGCCAGGAGGAATACGGAGAACGTAGCTATGACAGCAGGAGCGTGCACCGCAAGGCATACTCGCTAAGCTCAGGATCACCAAGACATGATAATACCTGACTCACTCTAGCCCATGGTATGTTCCAAACTTAACGTTCCAATCCCTCACTAAGCGTCTGCGCACAAAGAAGTTACTGATCTCCACAGCAAGGTACCAGACCAGTGGCCGCCAGACAACGCTAACCGGGTCCAATGTGAGTAATAAAGGCTTGACTGTGGGATTAGAACCCTCAGGAATGGTTGTCCCCGATCGCCGCTCGATCAGTTGGCATACTTCTTGCAATGCTTTCTGGTGTACTGGAGGAAGTGCCTCAAAGGAGGTGTAGGAGGCGTTGTAGATTGACCAGTACAACCATGTGTACATTTCATGCTTGTGGACCGCGGACCAAGGTACCTTACCGAACCTGGAGGGGCTTGAGTAAGTTCGACTCTCGACAGAAAGAAGTGCGCTGCTCACCAAGTTCTCAGAGTATTTCGGAAATCCACAGCTCGAGGGTCGTCATACTGCAGCGTGATGATATCCTCGGCGGGGCTCCCAGGTCTCTCTACGTCTAGCATCTCTTCGTCGAACCCATCCTCGGGCAGATTGGCAAGGCCGGCTCTAAGGACACGCGTGAACGCGCCCTGGAGTTCAGCGAGCTTGTTCGGCGGCAGAGAGTGCGGGCCGGCAATAAAACGTGCAAGGTTGTAGTGGTGTACGCTGAAGAACGCCTACCAAGCAGGACACAGTGGAAGTGAGCGTCTGGAGGATGATCAAGACATAGTCACTGGGTCTGACCTCAGCTAGCGCAGTAGCAAATACAGCGCGGCCTGGCCATGATAAAGTCCATACTGTGCCTGATCGGAGGGTGTAGATCACGAACGCCCACGACAATGGCACGATCGACCAGAGAGGAATTACAGCGACGAAGAGCACTACATAGAATGAAAGGTCGCGCCTTCGCGTAGGGAGTAAGTGCTCTGCGAGGTCGCCAACAGGCGTCTTTCCCTTTGTCTCCATTTTGCGGCTGCCAGAGATAAAGACGAAAAGACAGTGGTGGTCGGGGCAGACCAGGGAGCCGCGGGAGGGAGAGCAGGAACGGGGACGAAGAGGTCGACGTGGGCCGAGGTGGACGAGCTTTGCCTGGGGCGGCAGACAAGCGCCCATAGCGACCATGCTGGCGCTTGCTGTATGACGTTGATCACGTGCACCGGGTCGACCGCCTCCCTTGTTCGGCCGATGTCGATATCCCATTTTTCAACGCCGTCCGCGACAAGTGCTGGCCATTCCTCCACCCTGGCCCTCCTCTCATAACCACCATGCTCCGCAACGCCCTCTCCGCTGCCACTCGTCCGGCTCTCCAAGCGGTGCGCGCGTCGAGCATAGAGTAGCAGTCGTTGAGCTTAGTTATTCGCTTCAGAGAACTGCCACCACCCTCTCTGCTGGCTTTCCGAAGATCACCCACAGAGTACGTGTCAAATACCATAACTCGTGTTCTTGTTGCTGACGTTAGGTCTTTGGCAGCAACCGACCAAGTATGGCGGTGTCTACACTGTATGTCATACGTCCGTGTTTCTGTAGAACGCGCCTGACACCGGAGCGTATGCCATAGGTTACCCTCATCCCGGGTGATGGTATCGGTAACGAGATTACGGACTCCGTGAAGGAGATCTTCGAGTATGTCAACGCCCCCATTGAGTGGGAGCAGTACAACGTCTCCGGAATGTCGTCCGCCGGCGAGGATCTCTTCAAGCAGGCTGTGGAGAGCTTGAGGCGCAACCGGGTCGGTCTCAAGGGTGCGTAACTACTGTCCCATGTAACCCATCCATTGGCCGACATGTCCGCAGGTATCCTTTTCACCCCCATCTCCCAGTCCGGTCACGTTTCGTGGAACGTTGCCATGCGCCAGCAGCTTGACATCTACGCGTCCCTAGTCCTCTGCAAGTCGCTCCCCGGCTTCCCCACCCGCCACAACAACGTCGATTTCGCTATCATCCGTGAGAACACGGAAGGCGAGTACTCTGGTCTCGAGCACCAGAGCTACCCTGGCGTTGTCGAGAGCTTGAAAGTCTCGACGCGCGCCAAGGCCGAGCGTATCTCGCGCTTCGCATTCGACTTTGCGCTGAAGAACAACCGCAAGGTGTGTGAGATTGGATCTCCGTAGCATCTTCGGATGTCGTCACAGGCTTATTCTGGTTGCAGAAAGTCACGTGTGTGCATAAGGCGAACATCATGAAGCTCGGCGATGGTCTCTTCCTGAACACCTTCCGCCGTGTTGCGGAGGAATACAAGGACACGGGAATCGAGTACAATGACATGATCGTTGACAACACGTAAGAATATTTCGCCTTGAGCTGCTCGGGATCGCTCAAAGCACTGCTTTACAGGTCCATGCAGCTGGTTGCACGACCCTCGCAGTTCGACGTCATGGTCATGCCCAACTTGTACGGTGCGATTGTCTCCAATATCGGGGCCGCCCTTGTCGGTGGTCCTGGCATTGTTCCTGGCTGCAATGTTGGACGTGTACGTTCACTTTGTTCCTGGCCCAATCAACAATGTATTGAAAATCGTTTCCCGTAGGAATATGCTCTTTTTGAGCCTGGATGCCGTCACGTTGCGAAGGACATCATGGGTACTAACAAAGCCAACCCTGCAGCCATGATTCTGAGTGCCACCATGATGTTGAGACATCTCGGGTGCGTTCTACATTGTACTTGTCGTTAGTCAAGCTCCAGCTCATCGCATGAATAGTCTGGACGGCCTCGCAAATAACATTGCTAGCGCGACCTTCGATGTTATCAATGCTGCCACGGTCCGCACTGCGGATATGGGTGGTACGTCTATACAGCTTGTTCGTCTCTACTGTGCATTCCTTTAAATCCCCTCTACTTCGCGCAGGCTCTGCAACGACCTCTGAGTTCACCGCTGCTGTCATCAAAAACCTCAACTGAAAGCTGCACGGTATCGGGAGTCCCAGTGGATCGTGCTAGAGAGGCTCAGGACAGTGAATAGCTGGATTTATTAGACGCTATGGTTTGTTAATGTAGCTACATTATACGACAATCTTGACGCACCGCGTTCCCCTACTATGCATCACATACGGAACCGCAGGAGGTGACTATGTTTCTCATGAAGGTCAGGCAACCCACAAAGTCACGGAATGTTGCTGAGGTCCAAGTTGGCGAACGAGTCATCCGCATCCAGGGCTGCTTCATATTCCTCTAGTGTCATTGCACGCGGCCTCTTGCTCTCCGGCTCTTCCATGATGCGACTAGCATCGACGCTGGGACCCGCACTATCTCCCTCGAGTTGCTCAATCTTGACTAGTGGTTTCGCACTACCCGCTTCCGCGCCTCCGCGCTCTTCGGGGCGCTCCTCCTTCACCCCCGTCCTGCGCAGTGCCAAGATGGTCGCGCAGCGTACCTCACCACGCCCACCCCAGCCGTCCACGTCTGGCCGGAAGTCCTGGTAGAGCGCAAAGCCCGTGCGGTTGAGCTCCGCGGGCGTGTAGCTCGCGGCAAGGAGGCGCAGTGCGCCGAGGACCGCCGGCGCTGTCTGCCGCAGCGCGCGGGTGATGTACGAGAACGCGGATGTAGGCACGATGGGCGTTCCAGAGGAGAGGGCGCGCCAGCTGCCGGAAGCGGTTTGGTAGAGTGGTCTGGAGGTCCGGGGAGAGGCGTGTGAGCGAGGGGGAACGGAACCATGAAGAGTAGGTATGGAGAATGAAAGGTACGTACACCCTAGACAGGCGCGGAGCAAGCGACGATCCGTGTTTCAGTATCAGTAGCTAGTCGTTGTGTGGAGACGATGTACTAACCGTCGGCCCATGAGGTCTACGTACGGCTGCGAGCCGCTGGAGGAGGCTTCCACGCCCTTGCCTCTGTTCTTGTCGAAGACCCCAAGTGAGACGCCCTTGGTTATGGCGTTCATCTCCGTGTACACAGATGCTGCATAATTCAAATGGCGGTGAGCAAAATGGTGAGAAGCGAATAAGCGGTGCGCACAGCCTAGGCTGCGCACAATGCCGGACGCGGCGTACCAATACTAAGGGCCTCCTCACGATGAAAACCAAGGCGTTCTGCCACGACGAATGCCCACGCCATCATGATGGGAGCGCGGTTCACGATCATATACTTAGGCTGAAGAACCTGTATATTGGTAAGTGACGAGATAGCCAATTCATATGCTGAGTTTCAGAAGGCGCCACAGACAGCAGGGAAGCGGGGTAGACCATACGGTACGAGTGGTGGGCTGTTCCAGGCGGGAGCCGGGCGCATGACACACCTGTTCGTCGAGCAATTCATTAAATTCTAGGCTGCCGTACTGCTCGCCCTCCTCTGGGTGTCTGTCCGGCAGGAATTCGTTCAGGTCGTCATCTCGCTTACGCTTCTTCCTGGGTCGCTGTGTTTGCCGTGCGGAACGAGCACACGGGTACATTGACGGGAAGACGTCAGAGCGCTCATTTAAGAGAAGAGGTCGTCAATTTTCCATCACCCGCGACGCACCTCTGCTGATGTACTAGTGGAAGAAATGCTGGAGCCAGCACCGCCCGGCGTGCCCTGCATTGCAGCACGGCTCGTCCCTGCTGCAGGTTTGCCAGGGGTTGCTTTGTATCCTGCTTTCCGCAAAGCGGCTAGCACAAGCTTGCGTGTGTCCTGGTCATCCACACCTGCAGCCTTGAGGCTGGAGTCTGTGAGTTTAGAGAGCTGAGAGGGGGTGTTGTGCGTCTTGTAGCTGCACGGCGAGGGTCTGAGTGCACTGGAGTGGGTGCGGAGAAGAATGATGGGCTGACATTTTCCCTGCAACTGCAATTGCTCGTGATGGGGGCACGCCATGCTTTGTGAGGACCTGGAGAAACGCAGGCAAGGCCATCTTGCCTTCCGTCGACGCCATACCCGGGAGGTGAATGTGACAAGAGATGATAAAGAAATAATGTCAAGTCCCCCCGGACGCGTAGGCGCCGGAGTGAATCTCTCGATCACCGCAGCGGGAATCATAAGTGTGAGTATGTTTGGTCCTGCTTGTTATCTTCCAGGAATGGCAATCAGCAGTGCTACACCGATCGCTGCTGAGCGCGCCTGGCGCATCACTCCCGCCACCATGATCACTTACATCCTCCTCGTCTCCCGACAAGGTTCGTTCTTATGATTCCCTGCTCCTGCTCTTGTGCCCATTCCCCTTCCCCACTCCTCAGGCAAGGTCCGTCTTGCAAAGTGGTTCACGACAATGCCGCAGAAGACCAAGGCCAAGATCGTCAAGGACGTCACCCAGCTCGTTCTAGCACGCAGGACGCGCATGTGCAACGTCCTCGAGTATAAGGGTACGCATCTCCACATCGGAGGCTCCGACCGCTCTTGTGATTGACGCGTCTCCAGACACTAAGGTGGTCTATCGCCGCTATGCGTCGCTGTTCTTCGTCTGTGGGATTGGTTCCGGGGACAACGAGCTGATCACGCTGGAGATCATCCATAGATATGTGGAGGTGCTTGACAGATACTTTGGAAACGTAAGTTCGTGCCACCACCATATATGTCGCTTGTTTTGACTTCGTCTCGATCAGGTATGCGAGCTCGACCTGTGAGCCCGTTTGATCGCCTGGTCCTCATTCATTGCTGACGGTTTCGGTGTACAGCATCTTCAATTTCCAGAAAGCATATGCAGTCTGTGTTTCCCACCGTTATCCCCGATACTCCGGCGCTGACGTCTCACAGATCCTGGACGAGCTCATCATCGCGGGCGAGCTGCAAGAATCTTCGAAGAAGTCCGTGCTTCGAGTGGTCTGTGTCCCTCTTAGTACAATGATCCCTGACGCTCATCTGTATACAATCAACGCTACCCAGGTCACCCAATCGGACAGCATCGAAGAGCAAGAAAACAGTGAAGATACTATGGCACGGCTGGGGAGTCTTGGGTCAAGAGGACCGTAGGCGCGTCGGATGCGTTGGGGATGAGTGTCACGGACAGTACATGGTCGGTCATCTGTATGCATATTGGTCTCTATTATTCCTTCCTATTCCATCATGGCTACGACCAAGAAGGTCCATATAGCTGGCAGATGCAATCTACCACAACGTGCGTCCCAAACGACGCAAAGCATGATATTCGCAGCGAACTTGACCGTGTATTCGAGCTGTGGTGTTCCTGTTAGCCGACTGCAGGAGTCCCGGACGATTTCGCAGGTGGCTTAGGTCGGTTAAGAAGGTGCCAACGGACGAGGTCCAATGTTGCGATCGCGTCCTCCACTGAGCTGTGCCCGGTCGTCCCCCCACCCGACTGTATTGTCTGTCCCAGATGCTCTTTGACTCTGTCATACAGACGCGTCAGCAACATCCCTCTGCACAAGCTGGCAATAGCAACAGAGATGCACGTACAGAAACCTCAGCGCCCTCCGGTAGGGTGGGCCCGACTGATGCGGGAAGAGCGCAACCGTGTCTACGCAGCGCAGGTGCACCATGCGCAGTGTCTTCAAGTCGTTTTCAAGTGCGTGTCCGACGACGATCGTCCGCGCGCTCACAAGCGTGTCGAGCGAGCGCCGGATCGACGCCAGCGGAAGGACCGCCTTCTCAGCGTATTCCTCTGGCGTAATACCAGAAAAGCGTGTGTTAAAGTCGCTGTCAGAGTGTAAGCAGGAACGGGAAACGAGGGGGGAGGAGCCATGACGCGCACATGACCTCGACGCCGTCGTCCATCCGCACGAGCTCGTCAAATATCTGCTGTCCCGCAGCGTCGACGACGGACACGCGCGCAACGCGGAACCCGCCCGTCGTGTACACCATTTCGCAATCCAGCGCGACAATGTCGAGTGCGGTGTCCGCTTCTGGGTCGTCTGGTGGGCGTGTGACCGTAAACGAGTGCCGGAGGTGCAGATCCTCGGGCGCCGATTCATAGAAGACGTGCGGTCCTTGTGAACAGCCTTCGCTGTCCGGCTCGCGCTCGCAGCACGAATATACCCGCCGCTTCTCTCCTGATCATGCGTGCCGGAGTCAGCTCAGCTACCTCGAGAACGGATAAGAGAGACGTACCACCAGCCTTAGTCGTGAATGCACGCCCCCAGTGGTAGGTGCACTCCTCCGCCTCCTCGCGGCGCTTGACCATGAATGGTTGTTTGCAACGCTCACACGTCTTTACACCGCCGAGCTCTGCGGGGCGTGTGCCGCCCGCGCCCTCGGGCACCTCTATCACGTAGCCCCATGTGAGCAGCTCTTCTGGCGTAAGGACGTACGGCTCGAGCTGCGCGGCCGTGAGGCGGAGCGCGTCGAGCTTCTTGCGCGCCTCGACGCGCGCGGCGATGTCGCCTTCTGTGCCGACAGAGCGGTGCCCCGCACTGTCGGGCTGCTCGCGCCGCTTGAGCGCGGCGACGGAAGAGATGACGGCCTATGGGTAGGAGGCGCGCTGCGCGTTGTAAGGCTGCTCTGTTGGCTGGCGGGCGGGGAGGAACAGAACGTACGTGACGGTAGGTCAGCTTGTTGGACTTGTCATAGACCTCTTGTTCCTGCCGGAGGGCGTGCTCGGAGGCGAGGGTGGGGTTGGCGGGGATGATCTTCGCGTAGAGGATTTGGAAGTGCTCGTAAAGTGTTTTCAGCATGGCCTAGTGTGCGTGAGCGTAAGAGCATGGCGCATGGATGCGTACGCACCTGGCGGACGGGGATCGCGACCTGGGACTGAGGGGGAGGAACGCGTATGAGAGGTACGCCAGTCTAAAATGCGACCTCAGCGTTCATCCTATGGGCAAGTGGTCTGCAATGACACTCACGGGTGTATGCGTCGCGGTGGGTACAGCGACGGGCCTAGCGAGCGGGCCAGTCTTCTGTAGCTTCCTCGGAGGCTCGCGAGAGGAAGACGCGCAGTTACTGGACGCGACGCTCTGGAGCTGGGATGCCAAGGGACGCTTCGCAGGCACATTTTGAGGTATTTGTGTGCTGCTGCGTGCAGACGATGATGGGGCGTGGTCCGGCTGAGCTGAGGATGAGCTTGCCACAGGCGCGTCAGCGAGGACGCGTATGGGCTGCTCCACCACAGATGAGCGATGGCTGAAGATACAGTTGACGCGGGTGCATGTGTGCTTGTCGGGGCATGGAAGGACGTCAAACAGACCGAGGGTGCTGAACATGGGCACACTGAAGGAAGGATCCAACCAAAGTATTCAAACGACTCGAGCCACCACGGATGTTACCTCCAGAGATGTAGGCGCCTGTAGGCGCTCGCAGACAACCTGATCGGGCTGCAAATCTAGAAACAAATCCTCTTCCCGCTTTCTCTTTATAACGCCGTCGCAGGCCGCTAATGCGTGTCCGATTGCTACTCATGCCTATGCAGACAAGTCTGAGGCATCAAGTAATGGCAGGTACCTTGGTAAAGTATCCTAATTGTATGTTGAAAGTGCTTGCTAGCACTGGTGAGCACTTGTGTCACACTTGTGCATTTTAGTTGGTTTATAGTACTTCGCTACAAGTTTACATATACTGGCAAGCAGTCACAAGGGTAAGGTCATGAGAAGTCTGAATTTATTGATCATTACTAGCAACTGCTTGTTAGCACTTGTACCCTTGTGGCAAGTGCTACTTGAAGCTGACCAAAAGTTCTCAAGTGTATCACAAGTGTTGGCAAGCATTTTCATGTTCTTCTGATGCTTGGTTAACTGACTCGGATGTATCATATGCACAGATGCCGTTTGACATGTGTGATCACAATATGCTGTGACCTATACACCTAGCTATTTTTACATCTCACCAGTACCTGTTGACTCGGAGACTTCTTCCTGACTTCTGCCCGCACGACAGCTCGCATCGCCCCAAGCACAGCTTGTTGGGGGACCAAAGTGTAAATGTTCCGTCTCTAATTTTGTCTTCCGGCCCCGTGCAATCTCCAGCCATCCGAAAGGTCTGCGGAGCGTCTCGTCACATATGTCGCCTGCGTCTGTCTCCGCAGCGGCGCACCTTAATATACGTTCCGCAGCCTCAAGGGGGAAGGCACGGGTAAGACGATCTTGTGCCTAACGCATAACGCCGCACCTCTCCAACACGCGAAATTCGCAACGGTGAGAAGTTTGGCTATGAGACCAGGCCACGGCCGCCACGAACCATTCGCCGAAACGACGTGCAGAACTTGACACCGCGCGCAGTGTCAAGCACACCAAGGCAGTAGTGAGGAGTGTGTGTCGTCCCGTCTGTCTTGAACCGCTTCTGTATATTCCTTCCAGTTACCCCGACCGTTTGCTAGGCAAGGGGACAAATAAGGGATAGGTGAGTCTCACGCTATCAATGGCCATGATGCCTCCCTAGCGCAAGTGACGGATACCGTCCTCGTTTCGTTTGACACTCGCTGCACGTCAAGAACAGGAAGGGGCTAGATGGGTAATCGACTGTGGAAGTGAGCCGGAGTCAGCCAGCTTGCTCGCACACACTTTGATTGTTTCATGATAACAACAATATATATCTTTGCGCCCCCTTCACGTCTCAGGGCGTCTAACCTCAAGTGCTATCTTGTGGCGCACGTACTGATCAACGGACATGTTGACTCGTCCCCTTTAATCGCCTCTCGGGCAGGCAGGAGTCACTTTCCTTCTCGTTCGCAGCGTATGTGTGACGTGTGCACTGTATATTCTGCACGACGTGATTGTCCGCTCCCGAATATATACGGCACATCCTGGGCAGCTCCGGGTCGCCGCCGAAGGACAGAGATTTTAGAATGCTTGGCGAGACGTTGTGCGTGATTGTCGCGCGAGGAGAGGATGCCGGCGGGACCGGCCGAAGGAGGGAGGATTCGGCAGAGGATGTCAGCGGGGATGCGTAAGGACTAGTCGACGAGAGAGGTGGGGGAGCAGGCCAGTGGTTGCTTGCATATGCGCGGGCATATAACAGAACGTCTGGCCGGCTGAGAAAACAAAAGTGAAGCGGAGTTGAACGGGAAGGGTGAGGGCAGCGGTGCCGAAGCCAGGAAGCAGACGGGCGTCTAGGCGTGAGGACGAGGGAGATGATGAGGTGGGGATGGACGGGTATATAGCCAGCGGCCGCCCTTGCCCCGACCAGCTGCTCGTCCCCCGCTTTCACCTGCACCATGTCCCCGCCGAAAGCGCGACCACAGGGCAAGCTCAAGCCCCGCCGCCCCAGTCTTCGTGCCAACACCCTCCGTCAGTCTCTCCAGCACATCGAGTACGCCCATCTCCGTCTCTGTCACACCCGGCTACCCGCAGCCCGCTCACTCGTTTCGCCCCTGACAGGACGGATTCAGCACACCACCTAGCCGGCCCCTTTAGGCCGCAGACGTATGTCGTCTTGTGCTCGTCCGCTCGTGCTCCGCTTATCCTTGTGTAGTCCGCTCGACGCGCAGTTCAATTCGCCTGTACGTTCTCCGAGCACAGTCCTTGATCCATTCAATTCCATCTCCCACGGCCTTTGGAAAGATATCAAATCGAACAGATGGGTCATAGTCCCCGGTGCGTCTCACGTAGTGTTTACCAGCCTCCTGCCCTGACGCGCGTTCACAAGCCTCGTCCTTCAAACTACTCCTTATCACCGTGGTTCTCTGGTGTAACTGGGAGCTCCTCGCCCCGCATGTCGCGCCTGAGCTATCCAACCCCTTCGCACCGCTCCTCTTTATCTCGCATCCTGTCCCTGACTCGCCGCCGCACGACCCGCGCTACGCCAAAGGCTACCTCGACCTCGTCTTCATCGCCTTCTATGTCGTCTTCTGGTCCTTCTGGCGCCAAATAGTCACCCTGCACTTCGCCCGTCCGGCCGGCCAGTGGTTTGGCATTAAGAAGGAAGCGAAGCTCGCGCGCTTTGGCGAGCAGGCCTACGCCGTGGCCTACTTTGGGATCATGGGCGCGTGGGGCATCGTGAGTCGCATGCGCGGTCGGTCTCCGCACCTCGCTTACCTCTGGTCTGCAGCGGATCATGTCCCAGCTCCCAACGTGGTGGTATCGCACGGAGTACTTCTGGATTGGTGCGTAGTGTGACCGCTGTATCGTGTCCCTGTTGTCCTCATGTGTGCCGCGGCGCGCCTCAGACTATCCGCACTGGCAGATGGTCCCGGAGCTGAAATGCTACTACCTCATTCAAGCGTCCTACTGGTGCCAGCAGCTCATAGTGTTACTACTTAATCTCGAGAAGCCGCGTAAGGACTATACGGAGCTCGTCGCGCACCACTTCGTGACGCTCTGGCTTGTTGGGTATGCATCCCGTGCACACTGTACCTATCATGCTCCCTCACACACCCACCAGCTGGAGCTATCTCATCAACCTGACCTTGATTGGGAACGCGGTGTATGTCAGCATGGACGTGCCTGACGTCTTCCTTGCAGTGCGTCCCCCCTTCGTAGTGCTCCTATCGCGCGCTCACACGGCGCCCGGCCGACCCCTAGCTCTCGAAGATCGCAAACTATATACAGTATGATCGCCTGAAGGTGGTGCTCTACATTGTATTCGTCTGCATCTGGACGTGTGTATCTCCGGTAGCCTGTCTGGCGGAGAACTCTCATTGACTATCGCGTTCACACCAGATATTTCCGGCATTGGCTCAACCTCGTTATCCTTTGGTCTGTTTGGACAGAGTTTGATTTGATGCCGTGCGTGGAATTAACTCAAGGGCGCATTCCTGTTTCTCTGATGTGCTCGCACGCACAGCGAGACTTCTAAGCGGTGGTCGCCGGAAGACGGCGTGTGGATGGTCTGGTGGATGAAGTACCAGATCTTCACCCCCATAATGCTCCTGCATTTCCTGAATGTGTTCTGGTATATCCTTATCCTTCGCATAGGAGTGAGGTAAGTGCAATCCGATCAAATTGATGCACACCAATCTTCTTCAGACGGCGTTCGCGTCTGTTTCCTCTCATCTGCGTGGTCCTTGCTAATCCCATGGACACATGTGCAGGGCGCTCAGGGTGGAAGAATTCACCAAGATCAAGGACGATCGTTCGGACGACGAGGACGAGGACGAGGACAAGGAGGACTAAATGCTCCTCATATGGGCGTAGGCGGGGTTTGTCGTATACGCCGGCCGCACGGACGGGCGAGACGCGAGGAGCGCGGTACGAGAGTCATGGTGTTACCGTAGTCTAAAAGTGGATGTGGCGAGCGGACGAACTGACGACGCTGTACCATACACGTTGGCGGCGCATACATGTATACCTTGTAGTCATAGACTCGGGCCCACTCCTGGTCGCTTGCCCTGGCGGCGTCGGTTTAATTTGGGGTTTCCGTGCATCTCGCTAGCTCCGTGGACAGAGATAGACGAGGACGATGGTACTGGATGCAGGCTCCGTTGTCGCATTGAATAAATAGACCCGCCGATTCGCGTTCCAGCTTTATGCGCGGACAGTGCCTAGTCGACCGAGTGCAGCTGTTCCTTCTTGATCACCTGCGTGAATATCTCGAGGGCCGCTTGTGGCTGGAAGGCGGGCTGCAGCGTCATCCAGCTCAGCATGCCTGCGGAGGGCGGGCACGGTTCACTCACCACTTCGTGCCCAGACTCGTAGACCCTCCTAGATCGCAGTGCGTCAGTCGTCTTTCTGTTCTGCAAGGATTTGCACTTACGCGAAAGTGAAGTTGTCTACATTCTGCACCGCCGCGACCGGGTGCCCGCCGATGGTCATATTGACGAAGGGCGTGGCGTGCAGGGCGGCGCTGCCGTACCACTCCATCGCGAGCACGGACGCGTGGGCGCCGAGCCAGTTACAACTACAAGAACCATGATTGTCAGCACATCGCGCTCGCCCGAGCCTCAAGCATGGTGACGCCCGCTGACTTTATGTCCGCGTCCCCCGCCTGTTGGAGTCGGAAGGCACGTCAGCTGCTGATGGGGTGTACGCATGGGATGTGCGAGAAAATAAATGTACCCATATGAGCATTTTGAGCCCTGAGTTCGCCAGTGCGCCGAGTTCGGGAAGGAGCGTGCGCGCATCGTCTCCGGTTCGCTCAAACTCATCATCGACCGGGTAGGAGCACTCCTGGTATTGCACCTATCGTTGACGCTTCGTAAGGCTATCTTTACAGCGCGCAATGCGCCTGCAGGCGTACTGACCTCGGCACCTATCCGTGCCATGACCTCGGGGTTCTGCAGGTAGGCCACATAGTACTCCGGAGGAAAGAGCGCCGACGCGTTCTGGCGGAGATCGTCTGCGTCGCGGTCGCCCACTGCCGGCACAAAAACGTAGTCTATCTGGTCACGCGATAGGGGGTGCGTTTAGTATGTTTGTGCACACGACCTTGGATTGTACGAGTTGTAATTGACTCACGCAATACGCGTCGGCGGTATTGCAGATCTGGTTGCTCTCCGCAGACTCGCCGGCGATGTAGCAGTCCAGCTCTTGCTCCAGGCAGCCGCCAGGTCCGTAGAACGCCTCATTGAGTTGTGCAAGGACCGTATCGTTCTGCAGCTGACCGTACCCCGGCGCATAGGTCGCGAACGTGACGTATGCCTCGTTCTGGAGGAGAGGGTCGTACCACCCACTACGGGCATATCAGGGAGATCAACGGCCGAAAACGCATAGATGCGCACTTGTTTATCATGAGCGCGCTCACTTTCAGCTGCTCTGCCTGGAGGGTGCCGCTCTGGATCTTCGCGTTCTGTTCGTCGAAGTATGTGACAAATGCTGGTCCGTAGTGCCCTCCGTAGCTCTCCGTAGCAAAGATGAATCTTAAAATGATCGCAATAGTGAGCATACAAGCATCAGGGGGGCGACTAAACCATACTCTCGGCTCTGGTATTGCTCGAATTTACCACTCTCAAAAAAGATCTGTAGGGCTTGCCAGACCGTTGGGGCTGCCGCAAATGTGCTGTTGACATCAATAGTACCGTAAGAGAAGCCTGACCCAATGGGCTGGTCGATATACAGCACTGGCGAAGCACTCGGGTGAGCGATTTGACACGTAACACCTAAAACTAGGATTACATACTGTTGCTGATATTGTTCCAGCTAGTGCTGTTTATGAGTATGGAAATGCATGATACATCTTGTAGTGCCACACCTGTATGGATTGAGGAAGGTCTCGTTGCCGTCGAGTGTGACATGACAAGGTCCGTTCTCTGTGGTCCTTCATCGATTAGCTGCCGTGCTATTGCAATAGGGTGGGTCCCACCTTGAAATACACCAATCATTGAGGAGCATCCAGGTCCACCATTAAGCCTAGAACGGATTACTATGAGAGAAATATTTAAGGGGGTGGAGGCTCCTATACCACAAAGTGAAGGGTGCCGATTCCGGCTCGTTTCTTGACTCAAAAAACCAGAACCACTGAAATCAAATCTTAATGTCATCAATTGTGTTGGTCGGACTGAATCACTTACCATTGACATGTTCGAGCCAACATCTAGATACCCTGAGATCTGCTTGACGCCGGGCGTCGTCTCGCACACCCCAGAATTGGTGGTGTATCTGATTTGAGTGTCATTCTGTAGCCGCGAAACAAACGTATTTCGAATGGGCCTGTGTACTGCCTGCTCGTCTAGAAATGAACCTGCAGAACTTGTGGCGACCGCCAGAAATGCCGCTAGCAAACAAGGGACTATGACCCCGCCTTGTGTGAGTGACGAGACGATGATTTGTAGCATACTGCGCAATAAGTGATGCCTCGCTACCGTCAAACGATTTTTATGCCCTACGTCGGTCGTTCTGAAGGGCGATAGGTTTGAGCCCTACAGAACCCTGAACAGGTCTTGTTACACCAGGGAGGATGTGAGAGGTGCGACTATCGAGTGTCGGAAGTATCGCCCCCAGACTCGCACTGCACGCGTAGGGGCGACGAATTTGCCTATCAGAAGCAAACATGAGGCCGAGAAATTTGCGCCACCACTTGCCATGAGACATCCTGAAACATCCCACGAGGCATAAAAATGTGGCAATAGATTCGCAGCTGGCAATGAACAATGACATAGGTGCTGAGACGAGGGAATGTATTTCCTTCGACAACCTATTACTAATTGCGTATGTGAGTGTGTGGAAGGCTTGTCGAGGTACCACTGAGTGGGCGTTGCATTCCACGGTGCATGCAGTGTACGGTCCCACTGACATCACGATCGATACAATCGAGATCGCCCTGTCACCGATCTCTCGATCGGTTCGTGTTCGTGTCTTCGATGCAGCGACAACGCCGTCACGTCTCTATCAACTGGTACACGCTACTTACTGAGCGACCCACCGTCTCCCAGGGATTCCGTGTACAAAATTTGCGGGTTTTTCTGCTACTCAGATGGTGCAGGCGATCGAACAGGCTCATCATGACACTGCTGCAAGCGCTCACTCGTTGCGAACTCGGAATACAGCCGACCGTTGAAAACTTCTTTCAATTCGGTCTCATGAAGAAATCAGTAATGAACACTTCCACTCTTACGGTGAGCTAACTACTACTTCTATACCAATCGCTGCGCTCATATCTTAGGCGTCCACCACTTCCGGTAAACAATGTCGTATAGCATGTTCCATGATGGCGTTAAAATGGTTGACGCTCATTTTGTTGGCGAAAAAGGTCCAACGCAACGACCCAAACGAAGGGCTTTCCCCCATATTTCGATTGACCGAGGTATGTTCTACTTTATAACATACGTACAGGCTAAGTACAGACCAAATATGTGACCAGGCCAGCATCTCGAGCGAGTCCGTGTAAGAGAGAAACAACTAGGGTCCCAACACAACGCCTAAAAGGCCATCGGGTCAGAAGGTCAACGATGGACGGTTCCAACGGCCCCGCAGGTAAAGTATATGGTCTGTATGTAGTACGTGCTAAAAAAAAGTAATGCGGCATTTGCGGTTGCGTGTGATACACCATGAGTGAATGCAGAGTCCCTGGAGCACAAGCATGTGACAAATGAAAAGTAGCGACAAGAAGAGTAATAAAGGAACACCAGTCGCGGAAAAAGTACCATATCGAATGAAGTGAGGCAGAGAGAGGGAGAGCGAAAGGTAGTGTAGTCAGCAACGAGTGACGTCCGTACGAGCGCAGCGATAGCATATGCGGGTGACAACATGCGATGGTACATGTACATTTAGCATTTTCTATGTGATGGTCGTGGGGCCGGGTCCGAGGAAGGCGTCAGGCATTATGTCACACTCTTCGAGCACGCCGGCCCAAAGAATTTAAGAGAGATGCCCGTCAGGGCGAGTGTCATGAGATCATGGTCTGCCTCCGCGGCTGCGCCGGCCTGCTCAGGATCTGGAAGCCAGACGACGGGATCGCCCACGAGCTGCGCGGCTCGCTGACCACAACAGGCGGGGACGTCGGCACGGCTGGCGGCAATGTCGAGGAGTGGTGCGGCGACGGCCGCTGCTGGGGCGAGGCGGTCGACGAGTGCACGCGCCGGCGGTCGTCCGTCTCCCGGCGGTGCTCGCTCCTGGCCGCAGATGTAGGCGGGCTCATGGACTGGGACATGCGATGAAGGTCGGCGTCGGCGCTCGAGCGGCGTTGGTGGGTATAGTCGCGCGGCGAACGCGGCGAGGGCGAGGACTCCTTGCGCGCGCTGTGGCTCTGACCTTGGCTGGCCATGACCGCCGCCCGGCTGGAACTCGGCGGGAACGCCGCTTCTCGAGGCCCACGCTGGGCGGTCGGTGAGGAGCTGTGGCTTCGGTTTTGCGGCGGCTCGGGCTGGAGATGCTGCATGTGCGGTGGAGTGGGAGACGAGCTATGTGAGCGTCGCTGACCCTGGCCTTGACTCTGGCCTTGCCCTTGATTATGGCTTTGCCCTTGGCTATGGCCTTGACTATGGCTCTGCGCCGAACTACGGCCCGGACTCGAGCTGCGGCTATGTTCCCTGCTCTGGCTCTGGCCCTGGCCCGCGTTCTGGCTATGCTGCGACGGCGGGCGGTAGCCAAACTGCTGCATCACGAACGGCGGCGTCGGCGGGAGGAGCGGCTCCATGCCCATGCCCATGCCCACCGGCATCCCGTACCCAGGCACCGGGACGGGCACGGGCACGGGCACCGCCATCATCGGCACGCCCATCATGCCCATGTTCATGCTCATCCGGTTCATGTTCATGGCCATGTTCATGCCGTTCATGTTGCCCATGCTGTTCATGCCGTTCATAGGCATGCCCTGCCCCGGACTCGCCATCCACATCGACTGCGGCGGCGGCGTCGACCCGAAGCTCGCCGTGCGCGGCTTCCCCGCATCCGAGATCATCGACGCGCGGTTCGCCGCACCGACGCTCCCGGCCCTGTTCTCGCGCGGACGCACGTCGGGCGCGGAGGACGAGCGCACGGACGCCGTGAGCGCACCGGGCGGCGCAAGGTGCGAGTGTGCCGATGAGTCGCGCTGGCTCTGGCTCTGGCTCCCGCTCCCGCTCGGCGCAGGCGACGAATTGCGCGCGCTGTTGTTGGACGGCGGCGGCCGTGGGGCGGGCGACGAGTTGCGCGCGCTGTTATTGGACGGCAGTGGCGCTGGTGGTGGGGCGGGCGACGAGCTCTGCCTGCGCCCATCGTACACCGGGCGCGCAAACGTCTCCTCCCTCTCCGCCTGCTTTTCCCGCCCCCTGCCCCTCCCCCCCGCGCTATCGTGCCTGTCCCGCTCGCGCTCCCTGCCCTTGTCCCACTCCGCCGGCCCGCTGCCCACGCCGCCCGGGCCCACGAGCGCCGGCGGGATGAAGCGCTGGCTCTCGCGCCGGCTGCGCGCCGCGGCGACCTCCTCCGCATACATCCTGCGCCTCCGCTCCTCCTCCCGCTCGCGGCTCTCCACACGGCGCCGCTCCTCCTCTTCGCGCTCGGCCCGGCGCTGCGCCTGGTCCGCGTGCGCGCGCCGCACCTTCTCCGCCGCGAGGAACTTGGCCTTCTCGAGGCGCTGCTGCTTGATGCGCTGCACGTACCCCAGCGGGATGTTGTCGCGCCGCCCGTCCGCGCTCCCGTCCGACGTGTCATCGGCCTCCCGCCGCTCCTTCGGCGTGTCCACGAAGCGCACGGCAGGCTTGGACGTGCGGCCGGGCGACGCTGCTTGCGGCCGTTCGGGCGCGGGCGGCGCCGGCCTCGGCCTCTGGGCGTTCGGGGTCGGGGTTGGGGTCGACACGGCCCGCGAGGTGATCGTCGCGGTCGATGTGCTCGTGCTTGCCGTTGTCGGCGCAGGAGACGTCGATTTTGTGCGCTCGATCTCGATGGCCGGCACAGGCTTCTCTGCCGTCGTCGATGCAGGCTTCTCTATTGTCGTCGTCGTCGTCGGCGCAGGTTTGTACTGCTGCTGCGGCCCCTTCACGGGCGACCAGGGGCTGGGGAGTGCCATGTTCTGCTCGATACGAAGCGGCGAGGGCATTGCTTTGTACGGCTGCGCGCGCGGTGACGGCGAGCCCGCTTGAGAACCTGACGGGTGGGATACGGTCAGCACCGCTGTCATCGCAGGCATCGCACGCTCAAAAAAGCGCGAGAGAAAAGAGTAAAAGAGTAAACAGTGCGCGATCCGCCAGATCACGGCGATGGAGGCGATGGAGGGAAACGGGCGTGGGCGTGATGAAGGCCCCAGCGCGCGTCAGTAAGAAGGATAAGATGAAACGTGTGCGGTGCACACGGAAGAGTGGACGAGAGGCAGCGAGGGGGAGTCACAGACGCAAGAGGCGAAACGCAGCAGGCGAAGGAAGCTCACCTGCCTGTCCTTGTCCTTGAGGCTGCGCCGGCAGCTGAGTCTTCCCCACGGCAGGCACGCCCCCCGTGGGCGTCGGCGGGCCTGTTGACGCCGGGCTACCCAGGAGAGAGGCCGACGCCGACAACGGCGGCGTGAGGTCCGGCGCGCTGAAATTGAGCAAGGGCCCGCCTGTGTCGATCTCCACGTTCAGCGCAGGCCACGATGATGACTGTTGTCGCTGAGGCTTGAGCGTTGGAGCCGCGTTAGCTAGCGAGGCCAGAGGTGGGGATTCTTGTGATGCGGCAGCCCCACGGGGGAACGGCACGCCCGCTCCAAGCGGCGAGGAATCTGCGGATGCGATTGCGCCTGCTCCCGGCGCCCGTGCCGCGCCGTCGCCGTGGCCTACCGCGGCATCCTCGTCCTCATCAGCGAATACCCCCGCGAGCGCCTCGAGCGCCTCGCTGTATTCGAGCTCGGCGACGCCGAGCCCAGTCCCGGACACGCGGACACACACCACCGCGTCGTCGCCGTGTTCCCGATCCGCCGCGTCTCTCGGGAGGTACACCGCAAACCGATCCTCGAAGCACGGACGCTCTATCCAGCGCAGGAGCCCTTCGCTGTACCGGCGCACGCCTCGCGCGAATGCTTTCGGCACGGCGGTGTCGTCGAGCACCAGCGTCGGCCCGCGCGGCGCAGGTGCCTTGCCGCGGCGCGCGAACGGCGCGAGGGCGCGTGTGTCAGCGCCAGGCACGGCAAGGCGGTGCAATATGCGCTTGTGGAACAGCCGGGGCAGCAGCGCGTCGCCGTCGTACCGCGGTGAGGACTGCAGCACCGAGTGCAGGTTGCAGGAGCGCGGGAAGAGAGGTGCATCAGGAACGTGCAGAGTCGGCGGTGGCGCAAACGGTGGCAAGAGCGCATTCTGCGCGAGCGCGCGGGCGTATTCCACGGCCGTGAGCGGCCGCGCGCGTGCCGTCTCCTGCCGCACAACCGCAGGCAGCGGCGGGACGCGCGCTACTGGCGTTGCCGACGGCTGGGCGGTGCGCGCGCGCGGCGGTGGCTCCGCGTAGCGCTCAGAGTCGCCGCTGTCGGACGTGTCGTCGTCAGTGTCGTTCAGATGGAGGCGAGGGTGGGCAAGGGCAGAGCGCGCCGGGCCGACGGCGGCAATTGCGGACGCACTCTGGGACGCGGTCAGGGCAGAGCGCGACTGGCAAGGGATCATAGAGCTCGCCTGTGCGCGGACGGCAGTGGGCTCTGCGGGCGGCGCCTTGTCCGGGAAGGGCTGCAGATAGACGCGGTCTGGGTGGAGGCTGCGAGCATCGTCGTCTGGGGTGGGAGGGCCTGCGCTGGACGACGACGACGAGGCGGGCTCTGTGGAGATGTGGGGGCTAGACAGAGACGGTGCGCGGCGGGAGATGGTGCGGAAAAAGCGGGCCTTTGGGCGGAGCAGCTGCTGTTGCTTTTGGGCAGCATCGACGGTGGCCTGTGCGTGCTGGGTGGAGGCGTCGTCGCGGTGCGAAGAGGTTGCGTCCGACTTGTCAGTGCGCCGAGAGGCGAAGACGGCGGCGATGCGGCGCATGAGGGAGGAGGAAGGGAGGGGATAGAGGCTTCGAAGGCGAGCGGACGGACAGAAAAGGACGGGGGTGGCTGGATCAGGGCCGTGTGAGGAACATCTGAGAAGGGAATGTTCGGCGGGCAGAGATGAAATGACGCGGCTGGACGATGTGTGCGATGGCGTGCAGCAACGCAGGCGGCGGGGACACTGGCTGGCTAAGCTCGCAGCCGTGCGCAGAGAAAGAGAGCGAACACGGCCAGGGCCAGCCTGCCCACGCCTCCTCCTCAATCCGGCACACCCACGCGTCCGGGCACCCGGCTCGCTTCATCACTCGCCCGTCGCCACTGTCCGCCCCTTGCTCGTCCTCGTATCGTCCGCAGATAGCTTTCAGTAGCTCCCTCCTCGTCTTCCCTCTCTCATGCGGGCCTTCCCCTTATCGCGCACCCTACCTGTCCCCCGGCTCGGCCCTGCCTCGTCCGTGCTTGCTCCTAATTCTGTCCCCTGCCCTCGTCCTCTCGCTTCCTCTCACGAACGTGGCTTCCATACGTCCCCGCGCTAGCCTGGGTTCTTCCCCGCATGATCGCTTTCACAGGCCACGCCCGGTGTCTCTGCCGCCTTGATCAATCCTAGGCATGCACACGTCCATCTCCAGATCCTACGCCGCTATGTATACCGCGTTTCCCATTGCCGTTGCTATGCACCCACCACCGGCCCTCCGCACTGCCCGTCTATTCCCTCGACTTTCCCCATCGCCACAACCTGGCTGCCCCGACGCCTGTCTTCGCGTCCCGCTCTCGCATCATCACCTGTCCGCCCTCAACAGCGTCATGTGGCTCGCGTCACAGCCCCCGATCGCGCGCGTCCATGCTTCCCGAAGATCCCGGCCGTGCTCGCACTCCGCGATGGCAAGCGCGCCTCGCCCCGCGCTCACTCTAAAACAGTCAATGCGCGAGTCCGGCGCAACATGGCGTCATGGGCCCCGGCTTAGACGCTCTTAGCCCGGCCGCACATTATGCATTGCTGCACGGTCAATCCTTCCGTGACGTATGCACGCAGCGATAGCGTATGACTAGGACGTCGGACGTACAGTCCGTACCACCTCTTACTGTAAGTACAGCCGACGCCCGTCACCGGTCCCCGGCCTTGCCGTCTCGGTCTACGCTGCTCTGGGTGTCCCCTCATTTTGAATTTGTCCTGCAAGCTTGAATAGGGAATGCGGTTACTCCCTCGTCGTCATTGAGGACCCGGGTTAGTGCGCCTGTCGGTTCTTGCGCGGGCACGCATCGCACGTAGCTGTCGTTTCTGGCGCTCGGTCTCTTCGCTCGACACAAACTCCGTCGCCGGCGTTTCTGGCAACGCGCGCTCTTCCCCGCATCGCTTCCCAGCCACCGCGATCCAGTGTACAAGCGTGCCCTGTGTACGGCGTCAGTCGCGACAAGACACCTTCAGGCCCCGCGCCCCGGTGCGATTCACACGATTGCACCCCCTTTCTAGTCTTCGTGACCCTCACAGAAGCAAACCACATCGTCTGCATTCTCTTCGGGAATGCTCACAACACAGCGCCTCGCTTGCGCTGAATAGCTTCGGTAAGCCTTGCGTCTGCATAGCGTGCCTAGGCGCACGGAAATAACAACTCAACGCCAGGCCCAGCCCGGGCATCGTTAGCACAATGCGCTGAACACAGATGCACACATTTACACCCGCGCCGCTTCGTCTGTCACATCGCGCGGCGGGTATCTTAATGGCGGTCTCCACAACCGCGCGGCCGCTATGTCGATGCCGTAAGACCGCACGCAACTACCTGCCCGACGTCTGGGCAGCGTAAATCAGCATCTCCCCATGCCAACCTCAGCCAGCGACAGACCCGGGGCGCTCACGCTCACGGGTCCAGTTCCCGCCAGGCGTGCTCTCTCCAGACGCACACAAATAGCAACGCCACGGCGCGCCCGAACCCGGCACAATAGCGGGACGGGACATGGGCAGCGGCGCGCACACCCACGCCGACTCATCCTCTCCTGCTCACATCACGCGGTGCGTATCTCAATGGCCGTGCCTCAACGCTCCTCACGCGGACGCCTAGCCTGAGCGGAATGCACCCCCGCGGGGATCCCGGAGCCTGGAACCTGCCACCCGTGAGTCCGCCCGCGCGCGCGCACTGCGTGTTCTGCACCATCTCACTAACGCGCCCCGAGGGATACTGGCGTCCACGCCGAGCGCCAGGGAGGGCCACCAGACGAGCGGGCGCGGCGAACACCACGTCATATCCAGTAACAAAGGTGGTCAGCCGTGGCGCTGCCAGAGACGGGAGCCCAGACACGTACCGTGCGCGGGCGCGCGGCGCACGACACGCGAGCAGCGTCCTGCCTGATTCACACCCTGGGGACGCGGATGGCCAACACGCGGCGCTGACAAGCGCGGGCCATGGTGCGGGCGCGAGCTGGTGGGAGCAAAGTCCGGTCAGTATGTCTCATGCGGAGCAGACGGGCGCGGCACACGCACCGCGCGAGAAAGAGCAGGACAGCGGACGTCCGCGCCAGACACGGGCGGGACTCGCCAGATGAGCAGCGGGGGCGCGTTCAGCGCCGCGTCGTATCTGGTGCGCTGCGAGCAACGGCGGCGGGCTCTTGGTATGGCGATGCTGCGGCACCGGTGATCAGCCGCGGCGCTGCCAGAGACGAGAAGCGGGAGCGCGGACACATACCGTGCGTGTGCGCGCGGGCAGCATGCTGCATGACTGACGTTCCGGGACGGCAAAGGATTGATTGTCGATCGGCGGCTGCGGATGCGAATTCGGGGCACAGCCCGGTCAGTACGCCTCTTGTGGAGAGGACGGGCACGGCACACGCACCGCGTAAGGAGAGGCAGGACGTCGGTGCGTGATGTCCCGATGACCGGGAGCGCGCGCAGTCCTAGCGAGTGTGACCGCGGACACACGGTTGCCGCGCACAACGCGTGTCAAGATCTGCGGGACCAAGCGCGCGATGCTCAGAGCCTCAGGGGTAAACGGTCAGCACGAGTGGCACCGGTCGAGGCGGCCACATACTCATGGACAACGGCAGGTGCGTCTATTCCCGTCCATCTGACGCGTGAGCATTGTACTGCGCTGACGAATTCGACGCTCCTTTCTTAACACTCAACGGGCAGCGGGCGCGTGATTGTACGCACCATGCTGCCCTCAACATGTGCTCTGCTGCCTGTTGATGCGCACGCACTCGCTGGTAGCCCGCTCGCTCGACGACGACGTCGCCCTCGCTGGACTGTTGCTCTAGCTCGTTGGCGTCTCTCTGTTGTCCCGGGAACCCCCCGTCGCCCTTCTGGCTGGCCATCCATGCCTCCGCGCGCTCTCAGCAGTCCCTACAGCAATACACAACTGGCCGCTAGTACGTCGTTCGTCCGCCCAACTGCGCGCATGCTCGCACCGGCGCACAGTATGCTAACAGCCGTCTTGACTAGCCTCGCGTTTGTCTAGCGCAACATCGGCCGCAACGCGTGTCCCGCCCACTGCCCGTGTGCTTGCCTCTCGCGTGATCATCAGCGCGCGCATCGCCTACAGGTGCGCTGTTACATACCCTGACTCCGAGCACCACTGACGAGTGGTGGTACGCGTATACACTGCAAACTGTCGCCTGTGAGCTCGCGTCTTGTACTCCGAACAAGGTACGCACTCTACATTCCGCAAAGCGACCATTATCAGCGTATGCACGACGCGCGACCGCGGTGTCACCTACTATGGATCCGATGCCCACCCCTCTTGATGGCCTGCGCGGCGTCCAGAAACCAGTGTAAGCAACTAACTAAAGATAACGAGGTCAAGGACTAACAGGTGACCATGCCGCTGTCTCTCGCATTCATCCCCCTTATACGCTGTCAACGACACCTCTCTGCTGCATCCCACGCCCGGACCATGTCCATCAGCGCTCGTTGCTCGCGGCCAAGCGGCCTAGCGACGTACAACGGGGATTCCGTGTTAGCCGCGTCTGACGCATCCTTCCGCGCCCCGCATCGGCCGGCTGCCCCTCGCACGGATGCCTCTCACATGCGGACGCAATGGCTCGTCGTGATCTCGCGTCTCCTGCGTCTCCCGTGTCTCCCTCGCGACCCGGCGTCAGATACGCGGCGGGAGAATGGCCGCGCGTCAGCTCACCCCTCGCATCGGATCGCGTCCAGGGCACCAGACGCACCGCTCGCCTGATGTCGGTGCGACAGACGGCGCGGGCACACCAACGAATGGACGTAGCCGTCCTGCCCGCGCTGTGCGCCTGACCCGCGCCCTCCCTGGTCATTCGGGGGATACACCGCAAGATGCGCCTAGGGATTCACCGCATTGTGCGCCTCCGCAACGGGTCCCTCGGTGCGCTGCGCCCATGTACGTATGCGGTGCTGTTTTCATGGCACACGGGCAGAAGTGCCCTGGTAAGATGGCTCCCGCCTGTTCCCATTTTCGCGGCCGCTTGCTGCTTGCCGATCCTGTGGACAGTGTCGAAGGCTCTCGCGCGGCGTCCACCGAGTGCGTGCCCACACGCACAATGTTCAGTCGCGTGAAGCTGCCGTGCGTCCACATCCTTGCTGGACGAGGGTGCTGCACTCGTGCAGTGTTCTTCTTAGCCTGGCATCGGCCAAGCGTGTGAGACCGCTACGGTACACGCAATCTATTTGTGCTCATACACGTCCTGTCACCTTGTCAACGGGCGCGCGTGCATGTCCTCCCGATGCGTGATGCCCGCCGAATTCAATCAATTTACTCCGAGTGTGTGCATGTGAATTTGTGAACAACAACAGCCAGCTGGCTCGCACATGTGGGAAGTGAAATGAAATGTTGCGGGAGGGATCGACCAGACAAGGCAAACATGGGTGGGCAGAATCGAGACGGGACCCGCACGAAGGAAGACGGGAGAATGAATGACAAGGGACGTGAGCGGAACCGCTGTCCCATTGCAAACACAGCTTACGCGGGCGCAGCTGATAGGAGCATGTCCTGGTGCATGCGCGAACCCGCCTGGGGAGATGCAAATAGGCATTACAAAGAAACCGTCGACAGATGGTGCAGCTGTACGTAGAGCAGACACTGTCAACAGGGCAGGGCTGTGCAGCATAAGCCCGTTCCCCGTGTCCACACTGTCTGTCTGTCTGTCCGTCGGAGCAATCTACACTGTGTGAACTATGCTAACTTGAGGCCATGTGTGGCTGTCACTCTGGCTAAATTGCAGAGCGGGCTCGTCTCCTGCATGCTCGCGAGATGTGGTCAGATACGCTGTGGGGCCACAACTAATGCTTGTCTCGTTTGCATGCCGGTACATGCACACATAGTTGGCGAACATCTCTGCGGAGAACAGCATTGTTGCGGGGTTATTGTCGTATCAATTATCTGGAACAGGTGGGCGTGTGAATGCACTTACAAATCCCATCATTGTTGCGAGGGACACCATCACTGTCGTAATAACTTACATATGAGAACGGGGTATGGGCGCAACAGAGGTTCTGCGCGCGCTGTCTAGCCGAAACTATATATAATGGATGCATGACTTTATTCCAAAACTTTCCATGCTACTTCTTTTGTTATCGCTTTGTTACCTTGGCGCACACACTCCATCCCTTTCTGTTCCTGTCTCTTATTCTGCTCCGAAGTCTGCAGCCATGTCCCTAGCTTCCGAGTAAGTGTTCCCGTGGCTGTTGTCATCTTGTATTCGCAGTCCCTGATGGGGCTTTGTTTGGTTTGCCACGATAGGTTGCTGTGTCCGGCATCCAAGCATACCAGAAGACGGAAGATTACATGATGCATTGCAAAGTCGCGAGCGAGATGGAGGTTGGATGACAGGCCGGGCGAGGTAAGCATATTGATTGAGGGCTATGATCGATCAGCGCTGATCTCGATCAGGGCACGACAGTCGACACTCACCACCACATTGTCGTACAAGAGGTGCGGTCGCCAACATCTTGACCGGGCTCTGCATATCAACCACGAAGATGGGGTGAACTCAACCCCGCCCGCCGTGGACAAGACAGCAGACCCAGTGTTAGAGAGCGTCCTGGAAGATGGGCGCAGACTCGGTCACAACACCTTGCGTGGGCACGATCCCCGCGACGTCGTGGCATCTGAGAGCGCGGGCGGCGCACGCACCCGAGAGCGTGAGCGGCGCACGCACCCCGAGCGCGCCACTGCACCGTAAAATCAGCTTGCCTGTGTCAATGCTGTTGGGCTCCATCAGTCGCTCGCTCGAGCAGGCCGCACGCGCATCCATCCTGTTTCAGCCTGCGCCTGCATCTGCCTTCGAGCCTCCTTACGCGGTGCGTGTGCTGTGCCGGTCCTCTCCACAAGAGGCGTACTGACCGGGCTGTGCCCCGAATTCGTGTCCGCAGCTTGCTGCTGCCACCGGTCGACAATCAATCCTTCGCCGTCCCGGAAAGTCAGTCATGCAGAATGCTGCCCGCGCGCACATGCACGGTACGTCTCCGTGCTCCCGTTTCCTGTCTCTGGCAGCGCTGTGGCTGATCGCCGGTGCCGCAGCATTGCCATACCAAGAGCCCGCCGCGCTTGCTCGCAGCACACCAACCAGGTACGACACGGCGCTGAACACGCGCCCACTACTCATGTGGCGAGTCCCGCCCGTGTGTGGTGTGGACGCCCGGTGTCCTGCTCCTTCTCGCGCGGTGCGTGTGCCGCGCCCGTCCGCTCCGCATGAGAGATACTGACCGGGCTCTGCTCCCACCAGCTTGCGCCCGGCGCACTGAAGTGCTAAATGCGGCCGGCGCGTGCGCGACGTCGTTGAGCACACGCCCGGTGCGATAGGCCATGACTGCGCACGTCGAGACTGTTGCAAAGGTAAGTTGGGGCTTGCTTTTGTGCGGTCGTACTGACCATTGAGCGGGAGCCTTGAGCAGTAGGTGGCGGCGACAAATAAAGCGCCGCGCGACCTGCAGAAATGCGGTAACCAGCGAGCACGAACCAGAGTGGCTCGCTGGGTGCGAGCGGGACGCAGGATCGAGCGGGCGCAACACGCATCCCGCCGTCGGGAGCGCAGCGCACACAAGGGCGTCGCACGGGGACGGTTGGAGGCGGTGAGCTGACCGGGCGCGGCGTGCGGGCGTCCGGTACGCATCAGCACGATGGTTTTGAGACGCGGGCTGTGTCAAAATTACCATAGTAAGTTTAGGCCTACCTTTTCGCGGCTGTACTAACCGTCGAGCGGTGGTATTGCAGGCGTAGGCGGCGGCGAAGAATGGAGCGTCGCGCGACCTACAGATGTGCGGTAGCCAGTGCGCGCGGAACAGAGTGGCTCGCTGGGTGCGAGCGGGACACAAGATCGAGTGGGCGCAATACGCATCCCGCCGTCGGGAGCGCAGCGCACACAAGGGCGTCCCGCGGGGACGGTTCGAGGCGGTGAGTTGACCGGGCGCTGCGTGCGGGCGCCCGGTAGCTATGAGCGCGGTGATTGTGAGCAGAACCATCGGGCGGCGTGGCCACGCTTTGGGCTCGGCCAGATGCGGGCTGCGTCAAGGGTATCGTATCGCAACGGTAAGTTTGGGCTTACTGGATTGCGGTTGTGCTGACTATTGAGCGGCGGCAGCGCAGAATGGAGTGTGGCGCGACCTACCGAGGTGTGGTAAGCAGCGCGCGGAGCAAAGTGGCTCGCTGGTGCGTTGGGCGCGAGCGGGATGCAACATGGAGCGGGCGCGGTACGTATTGCGCCGCTGGGAGCGCGACGTATGCGAGATCGTCGCACGGGGACGGTTGGAGGTGGCGAGCTGACCGAGTGTGGCGTGCGGGCGTGCGGGCATGCTCGCGCTGACCGCCTTTGCAGGCGCGAGGGCGAACGCGCACAGCAGCAACGGGCGGTGCTGTGCTCCCGGTCAGTATACGTCGCTGCGCGCTCGCCGGCCTGTCTGACTTGGATGCAGCATCCAGCGCGTGCTTCTGCGATGCGCCAGCGACCTGGTGCGGAGCGTGCTGACCGGGCTGTGCAGACCCGCGCGCGCAAGACGGAGTGTGCTGGTTGCGGGACAATGGCAGGCGATGGGCAGGGTAGCGGGGCTGTATGGGTGCCAGTAAGGCTATGAAATATATTTGGTTGTGACCTACGGTATTGTACTCCCTTGTCGCTACTTCCTGCTACTCCCTACCGTGCTCTGCTCCCCAGCGCTCTCTACTCCCCACCGTGCTCTATTCTCCACTGCCCTCTACTCCCCACCGCTCTCTATTGCCTTTGTGCTGGCCTATCTCTCGATTTTCACTCGGTCGCTGCTCGCACGCGCACGAGACTTACCACGTGTGCGCGTGACTCTAGATCCTCGTCCTCGTCCGCGAATACCCCCGCGGGTGCCTCGAGCGCCTCGCCTTGCCCCGTCCCGGACACGCGGACACACACCACCGCGTCCTCGCCGTGTTCCTGCTCCGCCGCGTCTCTGGGGAGGTACACCGCAAACCGATCCTCGAAGCACGGACGCTCTATCCAGCGCAGGAGCCCCTCGCTGTACCGGCGCACGCCTCGCGCGAATGCTTTCGGCACGGCGGTGTCGTCGAGCACCAGCGTCGGCCCGCGCGCGGCAGGCGCCTTGCCGCGGCGCGCGAACGGCGCGAGGGCGCGTGTGTCAGCGCCAGGCACGGCAAGGCGGTGCAATATGCGCCTCTGGAACAGCTGGGGGAGCAGCGCGTCGCCGTCGTACCGCGGTGCGGACTGCAGCACCGAGTGCAGGTTGCAGGAGCGCGGGAAGACCGGTGCGTCGGAGACGTGCAGGGTCGGCGGTGGCGCAAACGGTGGCAAGAGCGCATTCTGCGCGAGCGCGCGGGTGTATTCCATCGCCGTGAGCGGCCGCGCGCGTGCCGTCTCCTGCCGCACAACCGCAGGCAGCGGCGGGACGCGCGCTACTGGCGTTGCCGACGGCTGGGCGGTGCGCGCGCGCGGCGGTGGCTCCGCGTAGCGCTCAGAGTCGCCGCTGTCGGACGTGTCGTCGTCGGTGTCGTTCAGATGGAGGCGAGGGTGCGGCAGGAGGTGGGCGAGCGCTGAGCGCGCCGGCCCGACGGCGGCAATTGCGGACGCACTCTGGGACGCGGTCAGGGCAGAGCGCGACTGAGATGGGATCATAGAGCTCGCCTGTGCGCGGACGGCAGTGGGCTCTGCAGGCGGGGCCTTGTCCGGGAAGGGCTGAAGATACACGCGGTCTGGGTGGAGGCTGCGAGCATCGTCGTCTGGGGTGGGAGGGCCTGCGCTGGACGACGACGACGAGGCGGGCTCTGTGGAGATGTGGGGGCTAGAGAGAGCCGGTGCGCGGCGGGAGATGGTGCGGAAAAAGCGAGCCTTTGGGCGGAGCAGCTGCTGTTGCTTTTGGGCAGCATCGACGGTGGCCTGTGCGTGCTGGGTGGAGGCGTCGTCGCGGTGAGAAGAGGTTGCGTCCGACTTGTCAGTGCGCCGTGAGGCGAAGACGGCGGCGATGCGGCGCATGAGGGAGGAGGAAGGGAGGAGATAGAGGCTTCGAAGGCGAGCGGACGGACAGAAAAGGACGAGGGTGGCTGGATCAGGGCCGTGTGAGGAACATCTGAGAAGGGAATGTTCGGCGGGCAGAAATGAAATGACGCGGCTGGACGATGTGTGCGATGGTGTGCAGCAACGCAGGCGGCGGGGACACTGGCTGGCTAAGCTCGCAGCCGTGCGCAGAGAAAGAGAGCGAACACGGCCAGGGCCAGCCTGCCCACGCCTCCTCCTCAATCCGGCACACCCACGCGTCCGGGCGTCCGGCTCGCTTCATCACTCGCCCGCCCGCCACTGTCCGCCCCTTGCTCGTCCTCGTATCGTCCGCAGATAGCTTTCAGTAGCTCCCTCCTCGTCTTCCCTCTCTCATGCGGGCCTTCACCTTATCGCGCACTCTACCTGTTCCCCGGCTCGTCCCTGCCTCGTCCACGCTTGCTCCCAATTCTGTCCCCTGCCCCCGTCCTCTCGCTTCCTCTCACGAACGTGGCCTCCATACGTCCCCGCGCTAGCCTGGGTTCTTCCCCGCATGATCGCTTTCACAGGCCACGCCCGGTGTCTCTGCCGCCTTGATCAATCCTAGGCATGCACACGTCCATCTACAGATCCTACGCCGCTATGTATACCGCCTTTCCCATTGCCGTTGCTATGCACCCACCACCGGCCCTCCGCATCGCCCGTCTTTCCTCTCGACTTTCCCCATCGCCACAACCTGGCTGCCCCGACGCCTATCTTCGCGTCCCGCTCTGGCATCATCACCTGTCCGCCCTCAACAGCGTCATGTGGCTCGCGTCACAGCCCCCGATCGCGCGCGTCCATGCTTCCCGAAGATCCCGGCCGTGCTCGCACTCCGCGGCCTACGCCCAGCGCGCCTCGCCCCGCGCTCACTCTAAAACAGTCAATGCGCGAGTCCGGCGCATTATCGCGTCATGGGCCCCGGCTTAGACGCTCTTAGCCCGGCCGCACATTATGCATTGCTGCACGGTCAACCCTTCCGTGACGTATGCACCCAGCGATAGCATGACTAGGACGTCGGACGTACAGTCCGTACCACATCTTACTGTAAGTACAGCCGACGCCCGTCACCGGTCCCCGGCCTTGCCGTCTCGGTCTATGCTGCTCTGGATGACTCCTCATTTTGAATTTGTCCTGGAAGCTTGAATAGGGAGTGTATCTACTCCCTCATCGTCATCAAGGACCCTGGCTAGTGCGCCTGTCGATGACTCTGTCTTCCATGCTGATCTTTAGGGCTGCCTCCCTGTCTCGTGTCTCGGGTATACAATGTCGCCTTGTCTTGGCTGCCAATAAACATCTTGCGCGGGCATGCGTCGCACGCAGCTGGCGTGTCTGGCGCTCGGTCTATTCGCTCAACGCCAAACATCGTGTCTATTGTGCCAGATTCCGCCGCGGGCATTTCGTGCGGCGCGCGCTCTCACGTCATCCGTCCGCCGCATCACTTCCCAGCCACCTCGATCCAGTGTACAAGTGTACCCTGTGTAGGGCGCCAGTCGCGACAAGACACCTTCAGGCCCCGCGCTCCGATGTGACTCGCACAAACACACCCCCTCTCTGGTCTTCGTGACGCTCACGCTAATGGCCTGCGAAAGCAAGCCGCATCATCTGCATCATCTTCGAGAATATCCAATTCCGCAATCCACTCCCAGCCAGCCGTGAGAGCATGCTCTATTTCTGTCTACGTCACTTTTCCAGGCGCGGCGATAGACGGACGGTGGTCTTGGCGGCGCAGCTGCAGGTCGCTGTGCGCCTTCCTTCGATCCCGCGGTAAGTGATCAGGGGTCAGGGGTGGGGGGAGCAGACGCGCTGCCCACATACGTACACATAGGTCCGCTTTCGGCCACGATGCTTGACTCGACGTTTGGCTAAGCGCACCTCTGAGGGCGCCCACCGACTGCCCGCCGACCGCGTCTCCCCTTCTCCGCCGTCGTTCTCATGTGTCCCGGCCGTGCGGGCGACGACGGGGCAGCCTGTGCTACACGGATCGCGTGCGCAGCTTCTGCTTCTGCTTTCCGCGCTGCACTTACTGCCGTCTAATCTTGCTATCGCGGGCAGCTGGGCAGCTGCCATTCTACAATCTGGGTCAGGATATCAGGATGTCGACAGCGGCACGCGCTAATGCCACGTCTTATATACTTATACTAGCATGCGACGCGGGTGGAAGCGCAGAGCCTAAGCTTGCGCTTGCGCTTGACTTTTGTTGGTGTTCCCTTGTGCCTAACGACGATGACAGAGCGGTCCCGGTCCGGACGATATCAAGCGCGGAACTCAAAGCGCGGAACTCAGAGACGGGGCCGGCGAGCCTACGTTGGCCACATTTCATGACCCCTCGTGGTGGTGATTCATTCCAAGGTTGGGGAGGGAGGGAGGGAGGATGGGTTCATTTCGAGGAAAGAGGAAATTGTTCCCTGCCGACGGGGTATAGCCTGTACAATAACGTGCGGACGATTCTGGACCCGCCTCGCGTCGGCATGGACATAAGCGCATTAACATTAAATGACGCGCCACCTTCGCCATGACGCCGGAAAGACACCTCCAGCCGTTATTCGGATCAGCAATAGGCGAAGAGCGAACGGACAGTTATGGAGAATATGTTCTACGCATTCTCTTTAAGATAGAACAACTCCAACATGAGCCACCGCAGCTGAGCAGCTGTTGGGGGCGCGATGGGCGGGATCGAGATGGATCTCGATCCCGATCGGCGGCAGTGATTGATTGGGAGCCGGAGCGCCTCAGTCAAACCTGTTGTGGGTGTGGCGGCCAGAAGTGCAGGCACGCACCAGAGGACCACCGCCACAGTATGTCCCTTCCCGGCAGTGACAGTTCTCTCGCCTCTATTGCGTGGGGGGTGATTCACATAATGTTTGTGCCCGTCTCATGCTTCACCCATCTCCTGTACTCTGTGGCATGTAGCTGGTGGCGGCGCTAGCCTTACGCATTTAACGAGACTTACCCTGACCCATGTGTTGCATGAGATGGTTTCTGTATACGTATATATTTTTTCCAAAGGAAAACACACCTCGAACGAAAGGAGCACGACCACCCACCTCCATGTCCGGGTATCGAGCTACTCAGCCTTGCGCGCCGTTCGTGCGCAGAACGGCACCAATACAAATCAAGCCCTGCTTTTACTGCGGACGCAGAAATAACACGTCAAAGAGGGTTCCTAAGGCTCTGGGCTGCGTAGCATCCCTAAGAATTCCGCGGCTCCTACGACAAATGAGAGCACATGCCCCGACTATACGACTGATGCTTTCGCCGCAGTTCGCGTGCCCTACATGCTAGCACAATTCGTCCCAGTCTCAGGTTCACCAGTGGTTGGGCAGTCCAGGCCCGGCGTCGAGCAGCCCCGTCCGCTGGTTCTCGCGGCGGAGGCGTGCCGCTGGACACGGATATCCAGGATGCACAAAAAATGTGATTCACTAGCGATTCACTGGTGCGCTGAATCAGGGGTTCGATCAGCGTTTGCCCGTCTCGGTCTCTCATCCCGCGGGCTTCCGTGGCTGGTGAAGAGATATGCTTCTGACTGCCGGCGGGTTCCAATGCCCGTCAGTGCACCCGTAAACTCACGGAAACCTGAGCAGAAAATCGTGGGACCCATATACCTGCTACGAGCCGATTCTCCAAATGGGCAGTTCGAGCTCGCCTTTATGCTCTGTCGTTGGACTTACTGTGCCCTCGCGGAAGCAGGAGGCCCAAGCTCCGAGCTGAAAGCCAAGATAGTGAAAGATGGGGGCGTTAGGAGAGCACAACAAGACATCACCGTGTCCGCGCATACCAGACCCGCGCTCAACAGATGTGACCAATGTGAGACACAGTTCATTGGAAATTGATAATGGAGCTGGGAAATAGTCAAGTATGGTGAAGTGCTATGACAACAGGGGGAACGAGAGGGGTCTGATGCCGTACCATGAGGCGCACCGTGATCCTCCCGGGGTGAACTGGGGTATCTTCGAGGACACACGCTGACACACGTGCTAGTGCCCAACACACAAAAAGGAACACGCAGCACAGAGTGCGCTGGAGAACAGAAGTCCTGCGAGTGCGGCCTTTCTCTACACCCGGTCCCTAAAGGAGTAGGTTCAAAGCGAGAGCCTGTTCGACCCATCTCTTCGAGTTGAAGACCGCAGCGATACAGCAAGCGAACGGCACCGGTGAGATTCATAACATTTGTGAAGCGTGTATACGCATTCGCGGTCAAACCGGCAAATGCCCATCATGGGGGGAGTCCGGAGCCTGACAGGAGCTAGTCAACAAGACACAAACGACGCAGACCAGCACGTACGCATCTCCCATACCAAGCTTGGCCGAGTCGCATTATCCGAGATTTCGTACACGGTTTGTGGCATCAAGGCCCGAAGCGAATATAAGCTTGATATTTCTGTAAGCGAGGAGTAATTCTGGGGATGGATATCACCGACAATAAAGCATGAAGTCCAGATGCATCAGACCAAAAAAGGCAAGAATCAACTCAGTCCATTAAGCACCGCCACCCCAGGAACCTCGTATACGACGTGCTAGCTGAATGTCTCGCTGCATGATTGTTACTCGTTTTGCATGAATAGCACACAAATTCCTATAGCAACAACATCGTCAGAGGAATAGGCGAGATTGACGTATATTGACCGCCGGTGGTATGAGCACTCACGCATCCTCGAATAGATGTACCAAGTAGGCCTCTGTCGCCTCTTGCAGTGCCAATATTGCGGAGCTTTGCCATCGTAGGCCGGCATCGGCATAGTCGTTCATATCCGTCGTCATGTCCAGCGCAATCTCACGTACCTAGCCACAGCATCCTCAGCATCCGTCGAGCTACACCCAAGACTGGGCGCAAGAAGGTACGCACTACACGCGAAAACGGCAGTTTGCGAATGAGCAAGTCTGTGCTTTTCTGATATTTGCGTATTTCACGCAACGCTACGGTTCCAGGTCGGAAGCGTTTTTCTGCGCGCGGCCAAACGTCGAACTGAGAACTGTGCAGACACAGACATATACGCACTACGATGAGCTCCTTGGCCGCCATCCGCGCCGCCACCGCCACCGCCACCTCCGCCTCCGCCGCCGCCGCCGCCCCCACCGCCGGCCCCACTTCCACGGCCTCCGCCACTTGAACGTCGAAGCTTTGGAGGTTGCCCTCCCGTGCTCTTGCGGGCAGTGGCTGAGCGTGACTTCTTCGGCATAGGTGGTGGTGTCGCGTCTGAGCTATCCTCCTCTTGTATCGGCTGCTTGCGCTTAGCTTTCTGGACTGTCTGCGCCATGGCCTGAGAATTAGGGCAAGCTGCGGTCACTTTCTATAGTAGGTTGCAGAGGTCGCGTTAGTGACCGTGTCTTGGGTACGTTGCAGAGCTTTATCAGGAGCAAAGAGGCAAAGTCAGAGATGCACAACGTAGAGAGTACAAGATGAGAGGTATCACAAGAGGCACGAGCGCGTTATGGGGTGAAGACAGCAGCGACGGTCGACGCGATCGGGTTGAATTCGAACAAGACGCGTCGTCCAAATACGGCATTTTATCACGTGCATGACGCGCAAGTGGCCGCGCGACTCGACCTTCCGCCTTTCAATTGTCCGCGGCATGTGGGTGGCCCTTATATTGCTTGCAGGCCCTGCCGCAGCTCTTGCTCTCTCACTCTCTTCCTCCCTCCACTGCGACAATCATGACTACCGTGACCGGCTATTACAGATTCACTGATATTTTCTTTGAATGGTGCGTATTCTCATCAGGTGGTGAATAGCGCGATGCTCGACTAACCGTAGATCCACCAGGTCTAGGGTTCTACCGCAAGCGAAAGATATCGGCCCTTTGAAAGCTCTGCTTGCCCACGAAGCGCTGGTGCATCCTGATCACCCACTTAAGAAGCCTGGCGTTGACGGACTCGAGCTTCACTTGGGTGTGCTTGTGATTTCTTTGATACGCCACAGTCATAGCTTACACAACCTTTTTGCGCCACTCTTGACTAGGCACATTTGCTAATGGCGAGATGCGTCTGCTCTTTTCGTCTGCCCAAATCGAATACATCCAGTACTGGCTTCACGCCATGGGGCTGACGAACCCCCAAATCCCGATCCCATCTTCTGATTATTTGATACAAGCGAATGATCTCACGAATTGTTCCCCTGTCGTGTACAAAGACTTAACGGCGCTGAAGAAGGCCAACAAGGTATGTGCGCAGACTTATGCTTCTTCCAGTAGCACTCACCATAAAGCTTCGGCAACTGGTCACTCTGGGTAGACAATCGAAAAGAACAATAAGCGACTCAAGGCGACAGGAACTCTACTGGCCGCACGTCGGCACGCCTTTGAAAAGATCCGCACATTCTGGGCCGCAGGTGTCGGCACATGGTGTGCCATTGATTTCGAGGCCTGGGATCGTGACCACAAACTGCTCACAGAGTTCGGGTGGAGCTTGGTTCGCTGGGAGGGGGATGACAACGCAGACGGTGAAAAGAAGCTCATCGAGGAGGAAGGGCACTTGATAGTAAAGGAACGCAGAGGATACACCAATACATACGTACCTCAGTACCGTGACGTAAGTCAACCTCAGTTTTCGGTACATACACTCAAGCGTACCATTGACACACCCCTTTCAGCATTTCGGGTTTGGACAGAGCGAAGACGTGGACAAGACCACGTTTGCGCAGCGCATTCGGGACCTCATTACTATGCATCGTGCGGCTGGACCATTGTTCTTGGTCTTCCACGACAGCCACCAAGACATAAAGTATGTCACGACCGTTTTGCTGGGTCAACCGTCATTGATTGTTACCAGGTACCTGCGCTCGGAGGCGGTACAAGCTCTCCCTAACTTCGACTATCTTCTTCCCGATCAAGTGCCTGACTCAGGCATCTATGTAGTGGACACTGCGGACTTGTTTGCGGCCCTAGAGGGTGACGCAAGCGGCAACAGGCGTGCACTGGAGCGGGTTTGCAGGCACTTGCAGATCGATACCAAGTTTCTGCACAACGCTGGTAACGATGCTCATGTCAGTCTCTGTTCGCCCATCCCTGCCACGCTCTCGTTCTAACTAGTGATATCGCCAGTACACTATGGCCGCCATGCGATCGATGGCCTCAGGAGACCCGGTCGACGAGCAGCGCGAAAAGCGTTGGCCTAACCGTACGACTAGCACGAACCCGAAGGTCGAATTCAAGGCCTGGGAGGAAGATTCTGATTTCGATGACGAGAATTTCATGCCAGTGGATATGAATGCGCGTCTAGAGAATGGCGAAGAGACGACTGATAACGGGTTTGATCTCTGACATAGTAATGTAGTTCTAGGTCTGCGGTCTGCCATGCGCTTGGCTCAACCTTCCGTCGCTTGCCATGTACGACTAGCTGTGTGTAGAGTATTGAGAATGTAGCCACGATGTACTCCGAATCCCGCGTGTAAGACGCCTTTGAACATGTACCTTGCCGCGAGAAGACCCCGCCACACGGTGTATCCATCTGAGACGCATCCTCTGCATCGATCTTGTCCCCGTGCACCCTGCACTATTTGTAACGCCTCATCCCTTGAGCGAGTTTATGGGCTCACTGATGCCAGTTGTGTCCGGGATCGCGCGCAAATCCAAGTCTACGAAGAAGCCTCTTCTGTCTTTCTTCCGGAACATTGGTTCTTTCTTGAAGTACGATATTCTGATGTCTCGATGGAAGCATCCCTTCCACAGAATCGTGCGCTGTATCATATGATACAATCAGTAAATGTTACCTGTACGATATGTATTTTGCACCATGTAACCCAGAAGCAACTTGAGCTCTGTCCCCTACCCCCAAAGCGGCCGCACTGAGGTGCCGATAGCAAACCGATGGAGAATGAGCGACCGGCCAGTGGTGGCGCTTTCACCAGTCCGTAGTCACCTAAGTACTGGATAGTGATACATCCCTGGTGCTTTCCGTCCACTCAATGTACAACTCCCGCTCCCGCTCCAAGTTTCGCCAAACGGAGACGTGTGCCGTTGACACTCCGGTAATAGATCTGAAACTCTGGCTCGCGATGTCTTCGCCGCCACGCCGTTTCCGTTAATATTCTATCGCCGATCAGCCTTCGGTCAGTCACACCGTACTCGCGTATGTACCAGACGGACATGCAACGACTCATTGGTTATCTGTGTACTCCCAACGAGTGGGCCTATGGTGCAGCACACGCCGCTGTCATCTCCGATTGGATAGATAACAGTGAGAGATAACTATTCTGAGTGGATCATGCAAGACGTTCTTCTGCGATGTCAATGGGAAGAGGGAGTGCAGACGGGTCCTGGCCGAGGTTCACAGCAGATAACACACGTGTCAAGCTTCGCATCACGGTGATGAACATCTTCATATCGGCCCAGATATTGAGAATGGGAGAACAGATGATGCCGTCAAGGCCGCCGACACAGACTTCAGATTCCAAGATGAAGAGGGCAGCGGAAAGTAGAAGACAAAGGCAAATGGGTGAATGCGTTCCAGCAAATCTCGTGTTTTGTATGGCTAATACATGGATCTTGTTCCAGGTACTCTGGGACACAGACCATCTGAATAGGTAAAACCTGTGGATATTGCTGGTCAGATAGATACCTCTGACGAAAGGATGCCTAAATCAAATTTGGAGAAGCCGAAGTATGGCAGCGCTTCTACAAATCCAGGGGTGTCGAAGCTGTGCCTCGGCCGTAGAGGCTAACCCAGTAAGGATATATACATCGACATTCTCCTGCAGCGAGCAATCCTCGATGTCCACGTACCAGATATCTTGTGGCATTTGTCGTCAACTTTTCGCATGTCGAGCTCTTTTGGAGACAGTGTACTGGAGACAACCTCGAGCTTTTGTAGCTCTCTTTACGTCACCAGTGGTCTCTGAGAGAGCGCATCATAGAAAAAATCTATGAACCTGGGACGAGTTATCGAGGAGTAGCATTGCCCAAGGAGGTTAAGCAGACGCAGGAGGTACGGATACAGTCAGGGGTCGTAAGTAAAGTCCGTAAGTGAATAACAGAACGTAAGTTTCTCGCCACACAACCTCTACAGGACTGGGGACACAGAATGCATCAGAGACATTGACGGTCATTAGCAATCAGTTTACGCATCACCGCGCTCCGGGCGGACGAAAGAAGAAGAAGCGGCCATGGGGTCGTATGGCCCCGCGGACGCGTCAAACTTGTCGTGGTCGAGGGTCGGGACGAGCGAGCGGCCTTTCATGTCGGGGCGGATGAACGACTTCTCACCGCGCTTGCGGCGGTTAACGAAGAAGATGGCGCCGAGCACGACGTAGCCGAGGCCGAGGACGCTAACGACGGCGATGAGCGCGATGGTGACGGGCTGCGTCGTCGCGTGGGTCGCCGAGAGGTTCGACGGGTCCGCGACGGCGCCGAGGATGCTGCGGCTGTAGTTCGTCGACGTGGAGGTGGCCTTGGAGGTCCATGCGGATCCGGTGGGGAGCGCGTTCGCCGAGACACGGGGAACTTGCTCGGCGGTGGGCTGGACGCCGATGTTGATACCGCAGCGCTGGATACACTCTGCGGACCCGAACGCGACGTCGTCGGGAATCTGCGCAGGTACAGACGTCAGCCCGGGAACGTTAATGTGTAGGGGCACATCACATGCCTTTTCAGCGAGGCCAGCAACTTCTTCTACACCGATTTCGCCCAGGGACGCTGCAACGATGCTTGGAGGCAAGCCGAAGACTAAGGTGTACATGATCAGGTATAGAACAGTGAGACGACCACGGTGATACTCACGGCCCTGAGCGGCTAGCAAAGTGCCAGGATCCTCCGAGTTCAGCGCGGCTGGTCAACCTGGTAAGAACGGAGACAAAACATTGATTAAATGTAAACTTACAAACAAACTGCACAGGCTCGCAGTTATCGTTGAACTGGAAGTGGATCGAGCCCTACAGCGCTTGTGAGCCAGCGTACAATCCATGGCCAATGCTACAATTACGAACCTGAGGCAAAATCATCGCCTTACCCGCAGTAACGTTGTTCATGATGAAGCGTGAACCAGTCTCTGTCAGCATGCCGGACTGGATGGAGCCATTGACTTGATACAGGAACTCGGTCGCCCGGGGATGCATATGAGGGGTGTTCATCCCGCAGGGTCCGAGGAAGCCCGCCAACAAGGCAATACCTAAAAGATTCACCATCAGGGGGTCGCTCGACAATGCGAAGTGAGTCAAAGCTCACCGTTGCCGACCAAAGCAGGGAAGTCGCTGACAGAGGCAAGAACAAGATGACCTGCAGCACCTTGAACCACTCCGCCTGGTGGATTCAAGAAGTCAAAAACAAACTGCAGTGTAGCATTAGCGTTGTGTTTGATTTATTGAATGATACTACACACCTCAGAATCCTGAGGCAGATCCGCGATGCGGTCGACGTGGTCAGTAGCCAACTCGAGCTCTTGAACCAGAGACGCAGTAGCAGTCGTCTGAGCGAGCGCGCCTGCAGTGGCGAAGGCCAGGGCTAGCAGAGAGGATGCCAACATTATTGCGACAAATTTAAGAAACTAGAATTGAAGTAGGCTACAGTCGTAAAGGGGTGGGGGCCGCAATGGGGACCAACCACATGTGAAATGCCTCATTTTATAGGGCACGCAGAGCGGCTCAGACACAATTGTGTCTCCTGAAGCTGCATGCAGGCGGTGTTCTCTGCCGTCACTCCTACTGAAGCCAATCAAACTCGGTGAGCCGGGTGCTAACCTGTTTAGGTAAGAGGCGTCTAAATCCTCGACTCGGTCCAATCGCGTAGGTCACGCCCGAGCTGAATCACCATTTCGAAGAAGGAAAGCTGTCCGAAACAGGAGCCTTGCAAGTCTGAAACATCTCGACGCCATATCTATCCGTCCTAGTCGCTGTTTTGGGTCGCGCCTCTCGGTGCGATCTGAGACCCCCGATGCCCCTCTCACTACGAGGTGGGCGGCGAGCCCGCCAATAATAGGGTGCACTATATTTGCACAACGAGGTGGTACGCACCCGTAAGCACTGACACGCTGTCCATCTTTTGAACCATGAAGCTTCGATGAATTCCACATTTTCCCCCGCGTGAAGACACTATTGACAAATTGCCGCAATTGCCGATCTGAAAAAACAAAAAGCTTGTTAGAGGGCACGCGTCTAGTGCAGGCAACTACCGCGTTGTCAAGAGCTTGTAGGAACCCCGCGTACCAGAATTCTTAAGCACAGCCTCATCTCTGTGGGGCCATGTGCGCGACCACACCTTCCACAAATCATAAACCCGTGTCCGCGCCGGATGGATATCCGCCGATTGGTCAGAGTCGATGATGTATCTCGCACCAATAAGTATACAGGATCTTGATGCAGGCCCAGAGCGCGAATCTTATTGGTTTCAATGGCGACAGGTGCGTCCTGAACCTGAATCGCACCTCCGAAAGTACGTATGGTTAGATGTCTTTGAACCTGGGAAATGTGAGCGTGTTGAATGACAGCGGGCGCACTGAGCGCTATGCTTGGCATTATGTACGGCAGTGACTCACTATTGCACAACGCCTCAACTTTGGTAAGGCGCTGATAAAACCGAGGCACCCGCCGCACGCTAGTGAGGCCTCATGTCTCAGACCTCTGGGCTCAGCTCCCGCTCCGCGCTCCCAACACTCTTGCCCCTTCGCCCGTCCCGTTCCCTTCGTTTCAGTTGGTCCCACCAGCGAATCAGCCTTCTTTCAAACCGCTCCACGACGCTAGCCACATAGCTCTCGTTCACCCCGGACCACTGTGCTGCTCGCGCAATCACAGTCTCGTACTGTTCGGGGAGTGCGCCTAAAACGTCCTGCGTGTTGAAGACAGCGTAGGCTTGGCCTGGAAGGAGGCCGGTGGCGTCTTCGTTCAACGGCATAGGAGGAAGTGATGCACGTTGTGCCTCATGGACATCCCTCAAACTCGCCGTCTGTGCAGAACGAGGGGGCTGCGGCCTTAATGGGAAGAATCTCATGGCAGTAACGCGCTCTTCAGGAATAGAATATCGCTCAGATATCCAGCTCCATGGTAAGCGGTGAGCCAACGTACCATCTCTCTGGTCTTCACGAGGTAGCAAAGCTGTCTCGCAGAAGTCGAGGTATCTGTCAATCGCAGAGTCGTCCAAATCCAGAGCCGATCTACGATGTTTAAGTGGCCGTGTATGTCTGAACCGAAGAGAAAGCCTTACAACTGTGCCATGGCAGAAAACTCGAAATGATCCTCATGCTTTTCGTCGACCTCCTTGATGCATTGAAGAAATTCCGTTAATAATGGTAATGCACACGCAGGGTCCTGTCTGTCCTTCGGTAGTCTGCGATATATGAATGTGATCAGGCTGAGGGAAATACATGTACATCGGGCCACCTTGCCTTTCCTTGCCATCAAGACCGTAGACCATTTTGAGGACGACGATCACAACGGATATGAGCGCGACTTCAGGCACGATGCTATCGTACTTATGAAACTCAGGATCGCGTTTCTTGGTGCGCGCGAGCGGGGAGGCTAGTGATCGGTGTAGCATTACAGGCACCGAGAGAACGCGCGCCACTTTTTTTGACATCACATAGAGCGTCGCTGTGGAAGGGCGTCAATGTCGTAGTTCAGGCCATGTATGATCGGGTCGTACGTGTCCCGCAAGTTGCACGCACGGCTCTCCAGAGCAACGGAGAAGAATTCATTTCGGGCGTGTACACTCCGTACTCTGAGTGCATCAACCGTGCAAGCCTAGAAGCGAGCCCGTGGAGAAGAATGGGTGACGGCGCGTGCTGTATCAGTGTGTTTGAGCTTGAGCTGTAAAGTGAGGTTTATGGGTATGTCCCATACCTTCGGGGACAACGCCTGTACGACGTGCTTCGTCAGATGCACCGTCAGGCCTGCTGGAAGCAAACGTGTGGGATCCATATACGGCAGCTTGTATGCCTCAATCAGCCTGCGTGATCGGACTCTCCGTGAGTGCAGACTTGATGATAAAGATCACACACTTGATGAAGTCCATGTGTGTGACGGGAAGGCGTAGCGTCCAACAAGCTACTATTAACACAGCGATAGTGCTTGCGGGAGCGTCAAATTGCCGATCAGGACGTTTCTTCTTGGCATTTTCAGTAGGAGCCCGAGGGCGAGGTGCATCTTCCTCTGAGGAAGAAGTTTCAGAGTTCTCCCGCATGAGCTCGGCAATCGCGGGATCTTCATCCTCTTCGTCGCTCGCAGATGAAGAGGATGAAGAGGCTCGCGCAGCATCACCATGGAGTTCTTCCGCTTCTTGCTCGCCATCACTAGCGTCGTCTGGAGCCAGCGTGCTTTGAGGACGAGCTCTTGCCTCGGATTCTTCCGTAGTTTCCCGGTCTTGCCTGAAGCGAAGGGGCTCTGCTGGTGGTGGCTTCGGCAGGAGGCTAAGATGCAACGCCCATATGTCTTTGCATATGATCTAGCATTTTACTCAGGTGGGCAGCACTGATGAACGCTTGGCATAGAGATACCTCAAACTCGGGAGGTAAGCCCCACGCTTCGATGAGAGCGCTGATTTGCATACGCAAGATGAGCTGCAAACACTGAAAGTAGTGAAAGCGCGCCCGTTCGCCATGGTATACTATCGCTGGCGTAAGTGAATGATACGTTGTGAGAGATGCGCATGCTGCGTACGGTTGGGGTCCGCCTTGCTGAGCTTTTCTCGTTTCTTCCTGACGGACTTGAGCGTCCTCTTCCGAAGGGCATGTGGACCAAGCTCCGTGACTTCCCTTGTTTCGTTCCTATAGTTCTACGCGCCAGCTCTACTCACAGATCCTGTATGGCCCACGTAAGGACATACCTGGAGAACATGGCCTTCACTGCATGTGATGAGCCCGCTGGATGGTTCCTTATGCCATTGCTTTGAACCACACACCGGACACCGTCGCTTTGGTGCCATGTTTCTGACCAAAGAAAGCTCAATTCCACACGAATCAAAAGTGCAGCCAGCGACTGGTTCAGGTGAAATCAAGTCGAAGGTGCTTGAAGGTCGTCAAGTTTGCAGACGCCCATTGCGCTTGAGATAACCGCGTGCTAGATCTCCATCCAATCACAGACGTTCCTCAGGAAACAGCATCGGGTGTCTAAGCGCCCATTTCTGCCACCGACTTGAAGTGAACGCGTTTCATTCGCCAGCACTCGCCCTCGCCTTTACGAGGCTGCGAATTGTGCGCTATAGCGAGCACTTTCTACCATGCGACTATTATCTGTGCTGCTCATAGCTGCTCTGATCACGGTCGCATATGCGTGAGTAACTTTCCATGCCAGTATGTATTGGCACTGAACGACGTTACCGCTCGCTTGATGTAAAGTTGGACCAAGGTGCGTGGCTACATGTCTTCTTAACCGTGTAACAACTGTGGTGATACTGACACGTTGTGCATAGGAAGACCATGAAATCTTCGACCTCGTGAGCGCGCTAGAGGCTTCAGAAGGTGCGTGTAGAGTCCGCGCCATACCGTCGTATAGTTAAACATATGCACATGGTAGGCAGGGGAACGACATTCTACTCATGGCTTGGGGTGTCTTCCACGGCTTCCACCAACGAGATTTCCAAGGCGTACCGCAAGAAGAGCGTGCAGCTACAGTGTGTATTACTCTTATGCGGTCCTTTGCCTTACCTTTGACACTCTTGTCATCATTAGTCCTGACAAGAATCCGGGTGTCAAGGATGCACATGAGCGGTTCGCAAGACTTGGTGTGATAGCGAAGATGTTGAGGGACTCAGAAGGTCGCGAACGGTACGTCTCGACCCATTGTCGAATTGTGTCGCTAATCGCGTGCAAGCCAGCTATGACTTCTTCTACAAGAACGGCGTGCCAAAATGGAGAGGCACCGGATATTATTACTCAAGGTTCAGGCCAGGGCTCGGGGTGCGTGGAGATCAGGCTTTATTAGTTCCTATCGCGCAAGCAAGCTAATGAAAGAATCACAGACCGTCCTGACCTTCTTGATTCTACTCACCTCCGCTTTGCATTATGTGATTCAAAGTCTGAACTTCAAGCGCGATGTACTTCGTATCGAAGAGATCCGTACACAAGCGCGTGCCATGGCATGGGGCTCGAAAATGATACCCACATCTGAAGGGAAAAGGAAGGCAAGTTCGGTACCCAACGAGTACAGATGGCTTTGGTTTGACATGCTTCTAGGTGAAGCTAAATTTGGGCGGTGGACCACGACTTGATGACGACGGCAATGTGGTTTCTGGGAGACTGGTCGATATGGTCGTAGAAGGGAATGATGTCTATCATGTGAGTGGAATACTCCATACAAGTGTCTATGGCCTCAAGGTGTATACTTCAGCCCCAACCCGATGGAAGCCTGACGCTTATAGACAGCAGTAATGCTGAACCTCCGGCACTCAAAAGGACATGGTTCCTGGCACTGATTATCATGCTATTTGACAAGATGACGAAGCGGGCATCACATGTAACAGAAGACGAAGACCTTTCCGCGAATGGCGATTTAGAGGACAGCGACACTGCTCCAGGAACTTCTTCCGATGCTGGAGGAGGCGGGGACGCGACTTCTAAAGGGCCACCTAGACCGGGTACGAAGGGCGGTCGAGTAGCCGCGACTACGATGGCGGGCGGACGGAGACGGAAGGTGGTTAGAAAACGATGACCCGATAATCTCTTGCGGGTGGACGGTGTCTAGATGTTGCCCAGATGAGACTATTTGGTATTTTCGGCTCTCCGTGGTACGAAGAGCTGCAGCGCGCGGTATCAAAGTGGTGCATGGGCTGTCGAACAGGAGGAACAGCTGATCCCCCCTGACAGATGTGGTGGTGACTCGAATGTAGGGCTGGGCAGCTGGGCATTCCCCGCCCAACTAGCTCGCGTCTTCTACTTACCTTCCTGCGGAAATAGATCGCACATGAGTGGTTAGGGTAAATGAAGAGAAATATTCTGGTGAAATTTATTCGATGCGGCGGGCAGAAAGACAGCCGTGGATAAACGCGATGGGAGAGATCACTGCACGAGGATACGAGCGATAAGGCGGAGTGCCCTGATATAAACACGCGTAAACTCATCCTGGCGGCTATCCCTGCGCGGTCCTCCGTTTCTGCATTCCACCACCACCATCTCTCCTGACTCGACTGTCGTCCGCCTCGTCGACAACCATGTCTTTTTACCGCCCCGATCTCCTCGCACCCTACCTGGCCCTCCCCCAGGGTGAAAAAGTTCAGGCTGAGTGTATGATGTCTCGCGCGATCTGCAGGACGCGCTTGAAATGACTCACCCCGCCTCTCAGACGTCTGGATCGACGGCGATGGTGGCCTCCGTTCCAAGACAACGGTCAGTAAGCTTGCAGACGCGTCTACGAGCGTGCTTCATCATGCTCAACTACTGTACAGACCGTGACCAAGAAGGTCACTGACATAGGCCAGCTCCGCATCTGGGATTTCGACGGTTCCTCCACGAACCAGGCTCCTGGAACTGACTCGGATGTCTACCTTCGCCCTGCTGCCATCTTCAAGGACCCTTTCCGTGGCGGTGACAACATCCTGGTCCTTGCGGAGTGCTACAACAACGACGGCACCCCCAACAAGACTAACTTCCGCCACCATGCCAAGAAGGTCATGGACGAGGCCAAGGATGTGGTCCCCTGGTTCGGTCTCGAGCAGGAGTACACACTCTTCGACGCGGACGGCACGCCGTACGGTTGGCCCAAAGGCGGTTTCCCTGGTCCCCAGGGTCCCTACTACTGCGGTGCTGGTATGTTCCATAAATGGTCCCCTCTCTGCCGCCAGTGGGAACCTAATCACGGACCTTGACATCTGTTTATCGCAGGCACCGGCAAGGTATTCGCCCGTGACCTTATTGAGGCCCACTACCGTGCCTGCCTGTACGCTGGTGTGAACATCTCCGGTATTAACGCGGAGGTTATGCCTGCCCAGTGGGAGTTCCAGGTCGGCCCCTGCGAGGGCATCTCCATGGGTGACCACCTCTGGATGGCGCGTTACCTGCTTGTGCGCATCGCCGAGCAGTGGGGCATCAAGGTCTCCTTCCACCCCAAGCCCCTCCAGGGCGACTGGAACGGTGCCGGCTGCCACACGAACTACAGCACGAAGCCGATGCGCGAGCCCGGAGGCATGAAGTACATTGAGGCTGCTATCGAGAAGCTAAGCAAGCGTCACATGGAGCACATCGCCGTCTACGGCGAGGACAACGACCTCCGTCTTACGGGCCGCCACGAGACCGGTCACATCAATACCTTCAGCTCGGGTGTCGCCAACCGCGGTGCTTCCATCCGTATCCCGAGACACGTTGGCGCTCAGGGCTACGGCTACCTTGAGGACAGGCGTCCCGCGTCCAACATCGGTATGTCGCTTTGTTCAATACACTTATTCACTTATATCTTACACAAATTATTTTATCACAGACCCCTACCGGGTCACTGCCATTATTGTTGAGACGACTTGCCTCGACAAGTAGATGGTTCTCCAGAAGGAAGATGGTCGATGTAGAAGATGTACAATTGAATTGTATAGCACTCATTATCCTGCAGGATTTGGGCGAAAATTTCGCGACGTGTCGTCACCTAGTGTTCATCCACTACCTTCTAATTGTATTGCTATTTCATGCGCACTCCTACATAATCGCAGATTGTGTGGAATATAAGCTACATTCATATCACAACAAGCGTGTACATTAGGTGAGTGAACGAAAAGATATGGATACAAGACCAAGACTGCTGCAAACTACCCATAAATCATCTGACCTCTTAGTACGGCGCGTTGACAATGTTGGAACGGTTGCGGATGTTACGCTGCGGTGATGCAATTGATGCTCTCGTCGGCCTCTTCAGGTTCTTCTTGTTCACCGCAAGGACATTGTTTTGCAACGCAACGATCTGCGAGGTATAACATCAGAGGACTAATATAAATGCGAAGACAGGACAAATGCGTGACGTACAATCTCCTTATCGTCTCCGAATTTGAAGTTGTCTTGTACCACAAAGTCTTCGTATCTAGAATAGAGGTGAGCCTCAACCGCACGGAACATGGAATGAGTGACATACTTCTTGATTTCGTACTTGTCTAGAAGCCCCTTCTTCACCTTTGCAAAGTCCCAAGCAACGACGAACTGTCCTGTGGACGTAACGATGGCGTTCTCTTCCTGCCCCTCGCCCATGTTGAACCTGCATGAACACATCAGATGACAGCCTGACGATTCCCTGTCATGATGGCTGACCTGGCAGGCGTGAATGATACGCTGTTCTCCATGTACGCGACATGTTCCGCCCGAAGCTGCAAGCGACGGGGGATTGGTTTCGCGGTCGCGGGAAAGCTCCGGTCGAAGCCAAGACTGCCCGTATATCGCCCTTCACCAATGAGCGTGTCGATGAGCAGCAAGTACGTCCTCGTCGTGGCCACGATCCAGCGTCCGTTGGCAGTGACGTCGATGCCGATGATAGGATCGCCGAGCGGGGGCAGCGCTGTCTTCGCGTTTTTGCCGATCGAGTCGAACAGCCTAATGTCACCCTTCTCGCTCGCCACTGCCAGCTTTCCTGACTCTGTCGTGGCGACGCCGGAGAACTGGTTCTTGCTGACGTACTGCTTGAACTGACTGTCCACCATCTTGGACCCGGACATACGAGGGTCGATGCGGAAGAGCGCGTTGTGTGACGCACCAATGAGGGTCTGCTGCGCTGTTGTCTGTGCGAACTTGTTGTCGGGTGCAATGTGATCCACATTGATGTTCTCATGCACTTTCCACTCCTCCACAATCTTGCCCCGTTCAATGTCCATACTGAACAAAGAGTGAGGTTCCTTAGGGTTCATCAAAATCATCTTGCTATCTTGCTCGTGCAGCATGACCTACATGAAAGCTCAGAGGCACGCGTCATTTGAACGCACGAAGGATCCATACATGTTTCGGGTTGAACTCCTTGCCTTTGGGTGTTGCGATATTACTGATACTGGCATGGTACTTAACCTCGTTGTCGCCAGTGTGCCTGAAGACGCCGATTTTGTTGCCCCGAATAACGTATGATCGATCGCCCTTATAGCCGACAGTCAGCTGCGAGTTGCGCTCGCCCTTGGCCAGCGGTGGAGGCATTTCGTCCTCCTCAAGTTCGTGCTCTGGCTCTGGCTCTTCTTCATCCTCGCTCTTGTCTGAGAGACAGTCAGCGACGCGCCAATGAGGACCAACGGAGGACCGACCAAGGTCATTCTCAATGTCATCCTCCTCATCCGAGTCGTTCTCGACATCCTGCATTTCGACGTCTTCCACATTTGAACTCATTACATACGCTTGCTCATCAGCCTGTGGGAGGTCAGGTAATAGACCGGTATGACGCCAATGTACCAACCTTGGCTTTACTCCAGGGGTATTGATTCAGGCTCTCCCATAAGGCTTGCGTGAATAATCTCAGGAATTTTTCGTAGGCATCAGACGTGCTGAATCTGAGACACCAGCTACTCTGAAATCCGTTGTCGCTGACATAATTCCAGGTAAAGGATGCTACTTTCGCGGCCCATCGGTGATTCATGTCAGAAGAAATCTTGTGCGCGAGGACTTGGCCCTCGGGTGTGGTCGCGAGTAACCAGAATTCATAAGACCCAGCTGCGGGATTCTGCATAAGCTTTGCTGTCACATCGCGCTGTTTCTCGAAATAGCCCTCGTCGCGGCTCCATAGATATAGCTCAGCTGGCGCAGCAAAGAGTGTAGGCATATCACTATCATCAGAGGCGACGGCCTGTGTTGTAGGCTCAGGGGAAGGAGCATCTTCAACGGCGGGTTTCTCCACCTGTGGAGTCTGCGCCTCCTTGGATGTAGACGCCGTTTTCTTCCTGGAAGACGTCTTGGATTTGGGTTTCTGAGCAGGTGGTCTGAAGCACCGATGTCAATGGCGCGCCAATGCGGGGAAGACGGATGGACCCACTGCCAGATGAATTCTTGCAAATCAGAGTCGGGGATATCGTCTGCGCTCTTCTTGTACTTGCGCTCGTACATCGCCCTATACATACATGTCTCAAAGAAGGCGCGCGTGGGTTCATTAGTCCCAGAGGCGACAAATTCGTAGAATTCGTCCACGTCCCCTTCCAGGTCGCGCCACATGAAACTCGGGCCATCTTCGCCTACTGCGCTCCGGAATTCAAGTTCCTCGCCGATAAGGAAGACGCGCTCCTCGTCAGCTAAAGAGCATAAGCTATAAGCAAGCAACGATGAGTTAGGAATAAGCGCACTCTCTTCCTCATCTTCGAGAAGCTCCTGGTCTCCGTCCTCGAAGACGCGTGTTATTACGAGCTGGAAATGGTGCTCGATTGACGGCACACGCCGGATAGTAGCCATGGCGTCGTTGTAGCTGCAGAGTGTTCGCAATTATTCAGGACAGGCACTGGACAAGGGCTTACATGCATTCTCGAGCACCTCGAATGGTTCCAGAGCGCACAAGATACAGCTGTCCTTCTGATATTTTGACAACCTCGGCTGCGTTGGGATCGTCTGCGGATGAGATCACTCAGCTAAGTAAGACTGGCCAGAGTCGGCTCCAGAAACGCACGCCAGACTTTTCCTATCACTGACGACCCCCACACAGTCAGATATATGCAGCTAGCATGAGTACATTTCACGTACAGCTTCTGAAAATGTTCATAATGGGCGCGGAAGGAAGGAAGATGGGATAGATTGGTATAGGGACAAGTGAAGGAGTACCGGTGACGTTCGCGGTGTGACACAATCTGGCGCGAGATGTCACGTCACGCGACCGTGTTCCAGTACCAAGCGCGCTTGAGCCTTGAGAGCTTTCCAGTCTACTGCAGACTCAAGCTTTCCCCTGGTGTACTCTCCTACTGCTTGAATCAAGTCAATCAACACCAGCAGCGCTATGGCGTCCTCCCCAGAACCCAGGCTTACTACCCCTCCCGAATCCCCAAGTAAGGACTCACGCTCGCTGCCCATGATGTCATGTAACAAGTTGCGTATCGTTGACAGGACGCAGCGGCGCAAACGAATCACGTCCCGCGACTCCAGACAACGGACTGCGCAATCGCTTTTCGAATGTACGTTGTGCACGCTGGAATCAGTGCAAAACTCACTCGGTCTGCTCACTTAGACCATGCCCGGTGGTGGCGTAGCCTCCCCGAGTTCACCTCTTATGGCTGGGCCGAGTTTCCCCCGCTCTGCATTCCAAAGTGCGCTTCCTATTCTTCCCTCGTCGACCTTTGGCGCGAAGCGAGTTGTGGTCCGTGTGGATCCCTCTCTCATGACCTGCTTTGATCCCTCGGACAAAGAGCTATACGACTTGTGGGCGCCGAAGAGATAGTATATATAGTACACTGCCTCCAAATTTGTCCTAAACCTCGGCCGTACTGATGACCTAAGTGCATCCACTTGTTTGTGGGCGTTCTCTGAGTTATCGTGCTCTCAATGAATATGATGATGCATTATCGGAAACAGAAGCAGAGAGCCTATGTGCAGAAATGATAAAGATACAACGTCTAGGAATGAGTGGGCTGGTCGTTAACGGCGTCGAAGTGAACGTGATGTGCAATATAGAGCTACAAGTAAGTGAGGGTTACTACTATATCAGTCTCCAGGACAACTAATAGACAATCAGGCAATATAGGGAGTTGGATCATGTGCAGGTGGCAGATGTGAATTATATCCACCCTGGATGTGGTCGCGCTCGAAGCGTCTCGACTCCATCCGTCCTTGTGGTAGCGCGCCCACGCTGCTGGGGGTCAGGAAGTGCACCACCAGTGCCGCTCTTCGGACTCCTCTTCGCTGCCTTGGTGGAGTCCTTTGACACAGCACGAGTAAGCTTCGACTCGTATTCCGGGACGTCGCGTAGCGTGGTCATGCTTCGCAAAGACGTGGTGCTCGCACTGCTCAATCCTCGCATATGGAGGCCGAGACCAGTCGGCCGGGATGTACGCAAGCGAATCTCATCGTTGCAGAGCTTGTAAAGCTCATCGAGGTCCAAATAGCGTGCTTCGTCGCGAAGCTCAAGAAGTGTTTCCAAACGCGCGGAAGATGAACTGGTGAGCTGTACCGCGCGGGGGAGCATAGCGGGATTCTCCGGCGTAGATGGTGGTGAGCGGAGGTAAGCAAGAATGTGAGCATATCTGATATTAGGATTAGCCTCATTTCTCGCAGGAGTACTATGAAAGGCACTCACGGAGCACTGGGCCTATCAAGGAAAATGTGGATGCAAGTCGACGCCTGCGGCAGCAGCCCAGATGTGGTAAGATGATGATGAAAGATCGAGTTGAACGAGCTCGTCGCTTCGCTGTAATCTGATTCAATTGACACTGCGTCCGAATCGCGCTTGCGCGAAGGCAGCAGCTCCTTTAGATACGTGGATAGGAATGAGGGTCGCGAGGTCAGCGTGTTCATGGTCGTGCGGTGCGTCATTGTAGATGTCTCCAGAGACACAATGACTTTAGAATGATCAATGAGCTCTGTTGGCAACGGTGATATGAGAATGGGCTCAAAGGGAGACTGTGGTGGCGAGCTGCTGATATTCGCGGGCATCGCGGGCATAGGAGGCGAATATGTCGACAGGTTAGGGGATCTACTCTTCAACGAAGGGCGGAGGGTTGTTGTCTCTGGCTCCGGGCTGTAGGGGTCCAGTACTGTTATGTCTGATTCTGGCGACTCCGGTGCTGCCGGTGGCGGACGAGTGGGTCGTGGCGGTGTACGTGAGCGCACCGACTCACATATAGGGGACTCGGCGTCAGGAAGTGGCGGCAGTGGCGGGCTCTCTGGTCGTATAGGGTAGCTGGGCGTGGGCTCTGCGTCGTGGTCAATGACAAAAATATCATCGTCGACGACTTCCGCCTGAAATAGCGCGAGGCTCCCCGGTCCAGCCAAGGCCTCTTGCGGCGTCCTAACGACGGTGGCACCTGTACCTAGTACGCCATTACGCTGCTGTGTCAGAGAATCCAAGCTGTTCAGAAACTTCGGTTCCGAGATCCTGACGGGCTTGGACGGGGTGTAGGGAGCCGCGTGGCTTGAGCTCGATGCCGTGCGGGTCAGCCATGCCATGGGGTTTGAGATTGATCCACCACGTTGTCTTGGAGGGGCCATAGGTGGTGATACCGGAGCGAACTCGTCAACGGGGATGGGCTTCGATATAGCAGGGGGAGAGCGGGGAGAGCGACACCGATGGTTCTGCATAATGTATACGATATGGGTGGAGAGGCTCGTGGCTGCAGGTGAAGAGACATGGCTCCGAGTGGCGGTTGTTTTTCAATAGGGGCCGTGGCCCGAATACAATACGCACAGAACAAAAGCCGCATGCACGCCACGACAACCACTACGCCTGCCTCTTTGGGACACAATGTCGGACACAATTGGACCCTTTGTTCTCTACCGTGGGAACAAGGACTAGCGCTCGTCGGCCCCGCCCTCGTCGCCGAATGTGCTCCCTACCATTAGTACTGTCCGTTCACTGTCCTCTCCGTCGTCGTTGTCACTATGCAGGCTGCCGGTGTAGCTACCGCCAAATTTCAGCTCGCAGTTCCCTTCGTTTTGCTGCAAGCGTCTCCGGGTCTGGCAGCTCTTCACGCGTCTCGCGCACGCACCCTCCACCCCTCCGAGCCCGCCTTGAGGACGACGCATTGTCCGTCATGTGGGATAACATTCCTCGACGGAGGCGGTCACATCAGATCCGTGCGCTTGTCCAAGCGGCGGAAGGGCGCAAAACGGCAGGACTGTACTCGAGCCCTGCGCATGTCATGCGGGGCATGCGGACACCAGCAAGACCTCCCCATCGAGAGCAAGTCTTCGCTGTTATCTCCCCAACCCAGGAACAGAAAGAGACAAGCATCGGATGCGAAGAAGGCACCACTCTCTGGGACGACGTCAACTAAGAGTGTGTACATCCCGCAGGGCGCGGTCGACCGACACCCCACCGATAGGACTGCATCTTCGCCTGTACGGTCTTCTGTACCGTCCCAAGCGCGCCCGGCGTCACTGCAAAACACAACGATGCTTCCGTCTAGTAGCTCCGTAACGGCTACCCCGCCTCGCCCCAAGGCGCGCTCAAAGAGAACCACTGGGTTGCAAGGCCTTTTGGCTCGCAATCGGGAGAAGCAGGCCGAGGGAAAGAAGTCGAGCGATCTCGGGCTTTCTAGCTTCTTGCAGGAATTAGAATAGCTCACTGAGAACATGAGGATGTACCGTGTATACTGGTTCAACTTATCAGTGCCTCTTATTTATGAATGACTAATTTGAACCGTAGCCTCGATCTGCAGTGGACAATGGGAACATGTTTCATTGGAAGGGCATCAGCATCATCATATCATGTAACGGAACATACAGACTCTAGAGTACACTGGCAAGCGGCAACAGCAGGCTAGCTGTCGATGAGCAGGCCAAGGAAAGTGAGGAGTAGCGTGCGCTGAACGAGCGAAAAGCGGCCACAAACAGCACAGAAAATCGAAAGAGGGCATTTTCCAGTATCCACCACATCGCACGTATCATACAATCAGCGCAAACCGGCACTGATACAGAGAGCGAAAGAAAAGGAGGAACAAATACATTGTCGTTGACGGTTTACTTTTGCTCGGCGTAAGGGTTGACACTGTAGACCTTGATGACCGGAGGGCTCTTGGTCAAGTCGGCAGTGACAATAACCTGGAGCGAGACCGTCAGTCATTCAGATGATGCGCTGAAGTAAAGTCTATACGTACAGGAACAGTTTGAAGTTCCCTGATCTCCTGAATCTTGTGACCGGCAGGCGTGATCCTCAGGCCCTCGAAGTGGGGAGGAACCTTAGACTTTGACAGGAGACGTTGCTTCGAGGTCTCCTGTGCCCCCTGCTCGCGGTCCGCACGACCGAGAACAATCTCGTCCTCCTCCGCGTCATCATCCTCGTCGAACAACGCCTTCTCATCATGGAGAGACCGAGAGGCAACCTCCATCTTGAGAGCATGCTGTTCCGCATTCTGCTTAACCTTCTTGAGATGCTCGTCGTCGCTGTTCTCGGCGAGCCAGGTAATCACATCCTTGTTGGACCAGTAAATCTGCAGCGTGTGCGTGTGCTCGTCATACACGTGGTTCTGCGTTTGCATTAGATATGTGAACACGAGTATGCCGGCAGGTTACAGGGACTCACGTCGATGGGCATCTGATCAACGTGGACTCTCTTCTCAATGCCGAACTCTGGCACAAGTACGTCGAACGCAGCATCGAGGACGCCAACGACCTTGGCCGACCGGATGACAGGCCCGTAGCGCTGCGTGAGGTCGGATATCAGAATGCAGAGGTACAGATGTGTGGACTGCTCCTGGGCCAACTTCGCCGAATCCCTCTTGCTGTAAACCATATCGTAAGTAATGCCCTATGGGACAAAGAGTCCGACGCACATATTGCACTGCTGGGCAACCTTCGCAACCGCATCACGATCCATAGTGAATTTAGGCTCTGCTGAAGTAAACGGCTGAGCATGAATATCCCCTCGATGATGAAAAACACCGTACCACCACCTTGAAGGATTGAATCGAACTGGCGATGCACTAGTAAATCCGCATACCGACGGATGGGTGAAGTGAAGTGGGTGTAAAGAGGAATGTTCAGGGCATAGTGGTTATACTTAGCAATGTCAAGCATGCCGGCACAGAAGTACTTGGCATTCGAGGAAGCCTTCTGCAGGAAGAGTTCCAGAATCTTGCGGGCGGCGGGATCGGCAACTGACTGCAGGGATCTCATGAGTGCGACAGGCGACGAAGTGTCCAAATTGTAGCCCATCCTCTCCGCCCGCTCAACAAAGGCAGCCTAAGATTCGTGTGTCAGTAGGTCCACTGTAGAACTTGTGAAATGGGTCTACTTACCAGTCGTCGCTCAATCGGAGGGTCGTGACGGCGAAGTAACGCTTGTTCGGAGAAGTGTACGGCCACCTGCTGTGCAACGGCAGTATTGGTGAGTAGCATGAACTACCAGAATTATGATCAGTCGCCGTGCATTGCTATCGCATGTATTCGACAAACCTCCTCAACAAGATGATTGGCCTCGCTGTGCTCGTACTGCACACAATCGGCAGGCATCCCATTCTCGTCGAGCTGGAAGGTAAGTTTCAAGGACTCTGTTCTGATGCACCCGGTTTGGTAGCGGCGTTCACGAAGCTGCTTGGCAAGGTCGTGGACGATCTTGATGTCATTGGCGAAATCCACAACATTGTGCTCAGGCTGAACCTCGAACCCGGCGGCCTGCCCGTCCAGCACACTCTGGGCTTGCTTGTAACTGAGCTTAGCAGCGGACCTACGAGACACAACAATTGAGGGTTCAGGAAGTGTGCACCTGGAAACCACTATACCTGATGATCGTTTTGCCAAACCACTTCTTAACGACCTTTGCATCCTTGGTCATAGTGAAGATGACCGAGAACGCCAGGCGCTCTTGCCCGGGGACAAGACTGCAAAGCTGTTCGCTCAGAGCAGGAGGCAACATGGGGACGGCACGCTGCACAAGATAGACACTGGTTGCGCGCTTGCGCGCGTCACGGTCCAATGCAGTGTTTGGCTTGACAAAGTAGGAAACATCTGCAATGTGGACAGATACGTCGTACGTGCCATCCTCGTTGACCTTGACGGAGAAAGCATCGTCCAAGTCCTTAGCGGTATCGGGGTCGATAGTAAAGACACGCTCATTGCGCAGATCCTTGCGGATCTCCAGTTCACGCTCGGGAATGCTAGTGAAAATCAACAAACGACTAGATCAACCGTCTTGTGCACGTACCTCCAAGGGATGGGGGGCAGACATTTCAGCACGTTCTCACTGAAGTCCTCCGTTGGGAAGTTGCAATCTTTGAGAAGCGCACTCGTTTCTACTTCAATGTCCCCAATTGGACCGAGTTCCTCGACGAGTGTACCGAACGGATGCAGTGAGCTTATGGGCTGTTGAAAGTGTAAGTATACATTGTAACCCGCTAATCAAATTTGACGAAACTCACGTGTCGCTTAATGCATGCTACGAACAACTTGTTGGCATAAGCCTCGGAGTTTTGCACAAAGTCAGGAGGGGCTTGCTCTGTAGGAATAGCAATGAGGGGCACACGCTTATCTGTCGGCTTGAACCACACGATTTTGGGGCGCTCAATGGGCCGCCTGGGTTCGTCGCCACGGTCACCTTCCCTCTCACGGCGCTCTGCTTCCTGTTTCTCTTTGGTAGCGGCAGAAGAAGGGCGCAACAGGCCCAATGTGCCGGAGAATAATTGTCCAGGCATGCGCTCGACAACTGCGACGACGTGACCGGCGAACTGAGGCTTCACTTCATCAGTAACCCTAAGGGATACTTACATAAGCGAGCCCTCAGGATGGATCACGGGAAACTCACTCTTCGTCCTCGAACAACATCAGACCTTGGCCTTCGACTTCAACATCATCTTTCTTCTTGTCGTTCTTTCGGCCGGCAGCACCCTTGAGGTCGTACGCGGAGTTCTCTTCCTTCTTGCGCTTCTTCTCCTCCTTCTCTTTCTTGGTGCCCCAGACTTCATCAACATCGAGCAGCTCGACTGCCACAATATCGCCTTCCAGAGCGCGGTTACGGTCCTTGGAACCGCAAATGTAGATGTCGGCGTCTAATACCTCAGTCGCGACATATGCATCCGAGCGGTTGCGCTTGTTAACACGTAAGATACCAACGACAAGCTTGCCTGCAGCAAGGAGTGGTGGCAGGGAGGCCTGTGGGAGATAAGGAGCGAACAGCGACTTGCGCTGCTGTTGAGTGGACTGCTGCTGGAGCTGCGACTGGAATTGCTGTTGCTGTTGTTGAAGGAGATTGATACCACCCAAACCGAGACCCATCATGTTGGCTGCCATCATGTTGGGGAGCATGTTAGGGAAACTGAACGATGCCATCTTTTGATGGTGACCGCCAGCAGCAGCACGGAATTGCTGGAGACTATTCAGCTGCGCCTGCGCCTGAGCGAGGTCAGCAGCGAAGTTGTTGTTCGACTGAATGCCGCCAACACCACCGTCTGCAGCAACCGAACACATCAATAAATGAATCCCGCAAATGAGTAGAGCGGACGTACTGATACGCCAGCTAGAGTCATTACGAGAGTGACCATTACCCATGTTACCAGGGGCGTTAAATCCGTCGTCATAACCATCGACGCTCTGCGAGAAGCCCAATGCACCTAGCCCAGGCTGACTGCCTGACTTGTTCAGGACGTTGACGCTGTGACGCCTTCCGTGTCCGCGCGGCACGCCCGAAGGCTGACCGTCAAGGCCCATTCCTAGACCATTGAGATTCCCGAACTGGCCCATGGCGGCCTGGGGCCCGCCAAACGGCATGCCCATGCCCATTGGGACGGTGCTATGCACACGACGGTGCACATTCGGACGGCCAGGCGCGAGTCCAGGAGTCTGAAAGGACAAGACCTGATTGGAAGCGAGCTGCTGCTGGTAGAGAGCCTGTTGCTGTTGCTGCAAAGCCTCAATCTGATTCTGGAGGGCGATCTACCAATGAAAATTGAGCGGTTTGGCCACATTCCAACGAACGTGTGAGACGCACCTGTTCCGCCATAATACCAGATATCTCGGGCCCCTCGCCCGCTTTCCGCTGGTTCATCTCGCTAGGAGGCATATCGAAGTTCTGCTGGTTTTGTTGCTGAGGGAACTGGAAGCCAACGTCCTCTTCGCTGATGGGAGGCCCCATCGGCATGTTGACAGTAGAGCTCGGACGACGTCTGGCGCCAAACATGAACCCAGGCGCGAGCTGCGGACGGCCCGTGGGACCGAGCACCTCACCCTGATCTTGTTGGGCAGCAAGGGCAGCGAAACGAGGGGCGGTGAAACTCTGGGATAAAGAACGACGGGGATGACCTGACTGGTACATGTTCTCCTGAATCTCGCCCTCCTCTGTCGGGAAGTTGACCTGACCCTCCTCAACGTCCTCCATCATAGAGCCGAGGTTAGGCGAGTAGGAATTATATAAAGGATTGGACGAGTTGCCGAGCGACGCAGCCTTGCGGTGCCTAGGTGGAAGCTCAGTGTTCGGGCCAGGATATGCACCCGCACCAGGTTGGAATACGGGCGCGTTGGGCGGCAGCGCCGAGCCTTGACCACCCGACATGGAAATAGCACTGGTGATGGATCCCGCAACAACGTTTGGGGACTGATTGGCAGGAGAAGTTGTCTTCAAATCCGCGATGACCCTCTGCAAGGAAGACAAAGCGTCACTATTGTCGCCAGCTTGAGGTGCGGGGGAATCAGATGGGCCTTCCTTGGGTCTGTTACCACCCCCACGACTCTGGGCAGTGGACTGGCCCTTGCGGTGGCCTGCAGAGCGACCGGTGCCACCAGCTTGGGGTTTGCCACGTTGTTCCGTCTTCTTACTCTCGGTTCCCTTCTTGGTGGTATCCGAGCCAGATTCAGCAGCTGTGGGAGGATTAGATGGCCCCCTCTTGCTGCTCTTATTACTGGTCCTCGAAGACGGTCTTGGAATGCCAGGATTACCAGCGCTCACTGAGGCCGTGCGAGACGCGTTGCGCTTCCTACCGCCACCGGTCTGCGTGGCACCATTGGAAGGCCTTTTCTCGTCCTTCTTGGCTTGATTCTGAGGAGGTTGAGGCGTAATCTCGTCAGTCATGTCGTTCGTAATATGAAAGCTGAGCTATCCGAATGTTTTCGGAGTTATGACGTGTTTTTAGGGTTACAATTTTTCTGGTGCGTATGGGCTAGAGTGGCTGTTAGAGAGCAAACTCCATGGCGACTGCAAAAGACGCACAGACTTACCGAGGTGTGAAAAGTGTAAAGTAAAGAACTTTGCCCTGTAGGGCGAGTGGGGATTTATGGGAGTGGGTGCCTGGGTAGGCGGGAATGGGCAGGGAGGGGTTGTGCTTATCGTCGCAGGGAGAGTCGCCAGCGAGCGCGTTCCGGATTCTATACGCCCGGGGCGGGGCAACGCAGCACTCTCCCACGCCTAGTCGCTGCACATAACGGAACCAAATCTACGTAACCACTGTCTACCTCTGACTGATCGTAAGCCGGCTTGCCTTCGCCGAGGTGCCATACGTGGAATCAATCTAGCATTGTGATGAGAATTCGCCAGGGTACGACGCGGAATTAGCCTGCAGTACTATTGAGAATACTGTCCTGATCTACGGTGTAATCTATCCATAGCTCTCATGCCTTCGCAAGCCTCTCAATGATGGCGGCAGTGTATTCCTGGGTCGACGCCTTCCCGCCAAGGTCGCCTGTGATCGTCTTTCCCTCGGCGATAGTCTGTACAAAGGTTCAGTACACGTCGGAAACAAAGGTCATAGTGCTCACGGATAGGGCCGCCTTCTCGATCTTCGTGGCATAATTGTCCAGCTTCATGTGCCTGTTTAAGCGATCATTTTGTAAGTCTTTGCCGCGGCAGAACCACGCGAATTAATCATACCGCAGCATCATGAGTGACGACAAAAGAAGCGCGGTGGGGTTCGCCAAACCCTTGCCTACTCGGTGTAAGCCGCAAATAGGTCCGAACACGTGTTTTACATACCAGCGATGTCCGGAGCAGAACCATGAACCGCCTCGAAGATCGATGCGTCCTAGTGGAATGCGGTCAATTTTTGTCAGTTTATGATAGAAGCGAAAGCCTTACACGTCCAATGTTACCAGACGGCGTCAGACCCAGTCCACCAATCAGACCGGCGCACATGTCGGACAGGATATCACCGTAAAGGTTGGGCATCACCATAACACGGTCAGCGTATGGCTTCGGATTTTGGACAATCTGCTACCCCGTCAAATCCAGCACTTATGGCAAGGACGTGGAACGTCACCTGTAGGCAGACACGGTCCAGCAAGTCTTCATCATAGCTGACGTCCGGGAACTCCTTGGCGACTTGCCGGCAGGCAGACAAGAACATGCCATCAGACATTTTCCTGGGTAGCCGGGCACTTAGTGTCTTGCATCACAAACAAGTCAAATACAAAGCGTACATGATGTTGGCCTTGTGTACAGCCGTTACACGCGCCCGTCCGCTGCTCTTCGCGTACTGGAACGCGTAGCGGGCAACGCGCTCAGAGGCGTCCCAGGTAATAAGTTTAATGGACTGTACGACGCCGTCAACCACCTGGAGTATTCTCGTTGAGTAAACATGCACAAATGAAAGGCAATGCGGTCCATACTTCGTGCTCAATGCCGGAGTACTCTCCCTCTGTGTTCTCACGGATGAGAACAGTGTTAACATCATCATAGGGTGTCTTGAAGCCTTGGATGGAGACGCAAGGACGGACGTTGGCGAACAAGTTGAAGGTTCTCCGGAGAGTCAGGTTCAGCGATACATGACCCTTGCCAACTGTGACGGGATAGTTTTAGCGCACGAAGGATTGTGCAGAACGTGCGTGCATACTCGGAGTTGCCAGAGGGCCTGCAAGAGAGGTGAGCGGGTCACATATTCGCGCGCAGAGACAAGTGACATACCCTTCAGCGCAACAGTGTTCTTCTTGACCGAGTTGATTGCTACGTCAGGAATGACGGTCTTTCCTCCTTTCAGGATGGGTGCAACGCTGACTTCCTCCCACTCAATGGGCACCTTCACGTGCCATCTTTAGTGATAATGTATACAACGTGTCGGAAGACTCACGCTGGCCGCGCTGTAGATTTCCTTGACAGCCTGGCTGATTTCCGGGCCAATTCCTGTGGACAGTTCACGTCTTGCTGGCAGCACAACGGTGTCCCTTCTACGTACCGTCACCAGGAATGAGTGTAACAGTGTATTTGCCCTTCCGCCAATGTCAGATGAAAGTCAGACACACAAATTCAACGCGTACTCACGTTGCTTCCCTTCTGGCCAGCAAAAGCAGCGGTGGGCGACGCCGAAGCGTACCCACGGAAAGCCTATTCAGCCACGGGATCAGGACTCGCTCGCCAGTCTCTCTGCACTCTCGTTTGGAACCATACCTGAGTGCTTTGCGCTGCGACCCGCGCACCACGAGCAAGCGTTCGAGAGGTCAACATTTTTGCAATGGGGAGGAAAGACGAGATGTCTGAAGGAGTTGAAGCCGAAAGAGGACCGAAATGCGAAATTCATGTTATCACGTGGTCTATGATGTAGCCTTCCCAGCGCCTAATCGGTCTACACCGGCGAACTCGATCACCGCTGGGCGCTGCAAGGTTCGGCTGTCGACAGACTGCACAGTGCGCATAATGGTATCAAGATGTATTGCTCGAGTATACAGACACGCTAGCCGTACAAATTCTGGATGGGCATGATTGAATTGAGGGTGGGACGATTCTTTGCTTCAATTCTCGATATACACGACGCTCTATAGATAGCAAGACTAGAAGTACATACACTGGGTCCGCATGGTAATATCACCCGTAAGGTAAGAAATATAGGGTACGCAACAATAAAGAATGTCCCATGAGACTTAACTACTTAGCAAACCGTTGAGCTGTTGGCGGTATTGCTCCAGGGCTCTCTCAGTTTCTTCCTCATCCACGGTCTCCTGGGCGGACTGCGCAGGACCAGGTCAGACAAAGTATGACAAGATTGTGACTGAAACGCACGGGAAGTTCTGTCTGCACAGTGCCTGCTTGGCCGAGCTTGCCGTTCGTAAGGTCAAACAGTACCTTGTCGACTTCCTCGTCGGCTTCCTCCTCAATTTCCTCTTCATCATCCATCTCAAGGGTGTCATCCAACATCTCTTCCATGATTCCAGCCTAGATTGTGGTTAATCAACCACGAAACCGGAGATGCGATTCATGGGGGCGTACCTTCGTCATCTCCATACTCATCTCGCGCATGACTTGACTGATCTGTGGCAACTTGATCAACGTGTTCGAAAGCTTCATGATCTCAGTGGATTTCTGCAGCGATCCGGTGACCTTGACCATAGCTTTCAGGCAATGGTGAGGGACTGAGACTCAAGGTAGAGCTGGCATGTAACGCACCCATTTGTTGTGATAACTGGTGTCCAATGGACCCTAGCCTCGCCTTGCTCACTGAGATGCGGTCCTTCTGCTTGTTACTCCGAACAACCTCCTTGGCCAGTATCCGAGCAGACTTCACATCTCCTTTAGTAGCGAGTTGTTTGACCGTTTGTTTCGCCTTGTTAGTTGCTGTGTCAAGCTGCCCTAGGATGAACACCCGGCTGGAGCGCACAATATGGTGATCGAACCTGCCTCATCTCCCGGTCAAGAACTCGCTGTTCTTGACGAATCTTCGCCTGCCACTGGCGTACACGTTCTTCAGCTGTTGGTCCATAGAGAAACCTGTTGATTGTCTGCATAGTAGCGCAGGCCAGTGGGAGCTGTGCGCAAGGCTCTCCGTGCTGTTACTGTTACCGTTACGGCGCGTGCCGTCACCCCACGTGACCAATGTTACGTCTCGCGACGCGTCCTATACACCAGTACTGCCATGTCGATTGAGGCTAGCCTCGTTGTAGTCCAAACTGTCAGCCAACCTAGCCACAACTCGCATGTGGGTATAAGTGGTCCGTCAGCATCGCGATGCCTTTCTTCCTCTACCACATTATTCCCTTCACGCTGGTCTGGAACCACCTCACCCTTGTTCTGCAACCGCTCTGCTTATTCGCTCTCCATAACGTCTGCTATTATTTGAACTGTAAACATGTCCTCTCTTGCAATATCGCTTGTCCTAGCAAGGCTAGTGCTCGGCGATCTCACGCCTGTCGCGCCCGGTCCCGGAGAGTCATTCACGGCTGGCTCGGAATGTACTCTTCAATGGGACGCAGATACCACTGGGGCGTGGAAGAATGTCAGCATCGGTGGGTATAAAATAATAACGCATTCTGTTACGCCATCATTCACATGTCATAGACTTGATGTCTGGATCGAACAACAATATGACCGCGGTCACAACTGTCGTATCTTCTCTTGACGGGACCAACTCTAGCCTCTCACCTTACTCGTGGGTATGCCCAGAAGTGGATCCATATTCAGACATATACTTTTATCAGGTACGTCCGCGGTGCTATCTAACCTCACTTACTACACAGTTCACAGTTCACCAACGGCGAGAATCACACGGACGCTAAATGGACCGCCCGATTCACGGTAAGCACATTATAAGGACCTACAACATCATGATGATGCCTGATCGATTTACTAGATTGCGTCTCCATCGAATACCAGCGTCCCGCCGGTGTACTTGCAGCAGCCTGATGGTGACCCTGTGCCATGGGGCAACGGCGTCCTTGTGCTTTCAGGCTCTGCAAACGTGACATCAAAATTTGCGACTGGCAACACAACGTCGACCGGTGCTGACTCCTCGAATCCCACGTCAAGTCAATCTATTGGCTCCTCAAGCACAGCCGGTCAGCCGCAGTCAGCGGCGATCTTAGGGATCTTGACGGATGCAACGGATGGCCCAATTCAGACACCAGCACCGGCCATTGCTAATGCCGAATCCAAAGATAACTCTGGAGACAGTGGCAATGACAATGACGATGCGGCTCCTACATCGACTCATTATGGTCATGACGACAAGGGTGATGATGCGGGGCCCACGTCTACCCATTCTGTTCATCATGAAGACGGCGACGATACACAGCCCACGTCTACTCGCGCTGAGCATGATGACGACGACACTGCGACTAAGACTGAACGTCACGGCCATTCGACAGAGGACTCTCAGCCCACCGACGCCTCCAGCTCTGGTGACTCCAGCGCTAACAATCCCGACGACACATCGCGTGGCCAAAAGAATGTCGCTTCTAATCCAACAGCCACCAGCAGCTCGAACTCGGACGACTCTGATTCTGGCTCAGACAATGACGGTGGCGACTCTGACGGCTCTTACGACGATTCGACTACGTCCAGCGTCTTCATGTCTTCCTCGCGTATGCAGAAAATACCTTCGCAGACCGCCAATGCGGACGCGTCTCGTGTAAGTAATCTGGCCCCTACTGTCGGTCTCCCTTCCAAGGGAGACAAGGGCCCGCATACGTCTGCGTCTAGTGTTCCCTCGGATAGCTCGATGCCGTCCTCCACTGGCGTCCCTGGACCATCCACCATGAACGGGATGAACGGCGTCAAGCTGGCAAACGCAGAGCTTCCTCGCTTCCAGACCTCCAACGTCTCGACGTTGTTGTATGCTCTCCTTGTTGCTGCCTGCGTCTTGTAGTGGCCCAGAGTCCAGTCTTACCACATCTGTCGGATAATATAAGTCGTCTGTTAGCGGTGCTTATGTGTCCCGTACTTGATGGCCTCCAAATCCGGTAAATATTTCTTGTTACCTTCTATGTCCGTGGCAGCGGTCAATCGGTAATTACTCTGCCATTCGAGATTATATGCATTCAGAATGCGTATACACAACACCGCTGATAGTTGTCAGGCTAAGGGTTCCCCAAGTAAAACTGTATCATTTTCCTCCTCCAGACCGTCCATATCTCTAAGCGCGAGGGTGAGCGGCGCGTGGTCGCTATGGGCACGCTCTACACTGTCTTCGTGATACATCGTTTCAATAACGCGGTCCATCAATGTGCGCTGGACCAAAGCATAGTCTACACGAGCAGCGTCCGCGCCCTGCGGCTTGCCCTTCACGAACCAACTGAAAGCTGCCTTCTGTCCATGCACTTCGCGGTACACGTCTACGACATCCAAGGTCGGTATGAACTCCTCGTTGAATTCCTTGCGGGCTAGCGAGTGAGGGTACTCCGTACGCAGCCTAGGTACGCAGTCTTTCTTCGTGAGCGAGATGTTGAAGTCACCGATGAGAACGAGGCGCAAACCACGCGCCCGCATGGCTTGGCATTCCTGCATCAGCAACCGATTGAAGTCGCGTTTGCGCTCGTTGCGGGTTTTCGGAGCGTTCTGGCCTAGCGGGTCCCGCCAGAAATACTCGCTCCCATTGAGCGCGTAGACGTTGAGCAAGGCCCAACCACTCTTCATCTCCAAGATGATGACCCGGCCCTCGGCATCCCAATCTACTTCGCGAGACACTGCGATTTTGTGAGCGTCTTTGACGTAAGTGATGACCCCAAAGTGCCGCGGACCACGGAGAGCACGGTTCAGCGACATATAAGCCGTGTACTTCGGGCCACTGTCGCTCTTGTTTGCGGCAGCCTTGAGAGCCACGATCCATTCTTTGTCCGACTGCCGCGCGCGGACTTCCTGGAGGCATACAAAGTCGGGGAAGTCGTGTCGAGCTATGAGCTCTCGTAGTAGCGAGAGGCGGCTGCCAGGGGGCACAGACGACGTGCCGACCTTGCGAGGAGGCAGATTGAGGAATGGGACTGGCGTCTCAACATTCCACGACAAAATTCTCGTTGCTCGTGTAGCCATCGAAGTTGTAGCCATCGAAGTTAAGGGCAGCTCTGAAGGCAGAGAGGACTCTAGGCGGGCGACCTTGGATAGGGGAGTGTTCCCGCCTGTATTGCCGTCCGCGGTGGCCTCTTCGCTTCTTGCGCGTTTCGACATTCAGTGGGAGAGAGACAGCGACCTGTTGCAGGATGGCAACAAATGGCAGGTTCGCGATGGGATGAGGGGAGTCTAGAAGGGAGATATGGTACTGTACATCGTAGAGCACTGCCGGTCCCGTAGTGACGTCATACACCAGCAGCAAGTCCTCAAGGAAGTCCTCAACGCAGATCTCACCGGTTGAACAGCGTTCAGAAGGGAGTGGAGACGCAAATGCACAGTCGGTCGTTGTCAGATGCATTAGGCCAAGCAGCAGGTACATACTCTAGGACAGACACAGCAGCATAAAAGTGCGAAAACAGCAAACGATGGAGTCTAATCTTTTCAGCTTCACGATTTACCAGAGGACATGTCGGAGCCCGGATTCAGCTGGTTCACCAGCGTGTCCCAGTAACCCCAGTCCGAACCATCTAGGCCCGGTAGCGCTTCGTTGGCCAACATAGGCGAGGAAGTCGGTAGCCAGCCTGATAGGTCGGTTAAGCCCGGTGTGCCCCACGGCAGACGTGTCGTCGTACCCGTCGAATCGTCTGTGGGACCGCCACTAAAGATATTGCACCACTGGTCAAGTAACGATTGCGCAGAAGACTCGGTCTCTTCTCCAGGCGGACTGCCAGTGCTTGAGTTCGAGCCGCTTTCGACATGCTGTAGGTGTGACGGAATGGCAGGCTGGTGCGCGTATGCAGACTTCGGAGGGAGAGAGGTCATTGAGAGTGCCGAGACCACGGGCGACGCTGTCCCAGACGGGTGTACCGAACCCATGCTCGCCGAACGTGTGGGAGTGTGGGGGATATTCAGCGTGAAGTTCGGTTTCTGCAAGCTGGAATGCAACTTGCTGGATCCTGACTCAGTTGCAGCTGCCAGCTTGATGGACTTGTCTTTCAGGAACTGGATGATGTTGACCTCCCGACGTGTCATCTCGTCCAGCTCCTTTCTGAGCTCTTGGCCCTTAAGGAAGCTGTCCACGACCGCGTGCATAGCCGCAGCGTCAGACCCGCGAGGGTACAGAACGAGGTATATGCCGCTGATCATGGCAGACTGGAACTCCCGATACGCACTTGCGACTGGGTCGCGAGCTTCCTTCGTAGTCGTCGCCAAAAACACTCGTCGGATGCGGTAGTCGGTCAAGGCTGACTCGAAACACGCTTGGCGCGAGCGCTCGTAACGGTCGGAACCTAACCGGCGCAGGAGGTATGGACGGTTCAGAGTCGTCCGCACGAAGAGGACTTCCGTAACAAGGAGGAATCGGTGCACAGGTATGTATGGATGTGACTGGTCGAGGGATGTATCGGGCTCAACGCTGTAATGTGCAGGAAGCATCTGCATGAACTTTACAAGCTCATCGTCCAGTGCGAGTACTTCAGAGTAATGACTTGGCGATCTGACTTGCTGAAAATGGTGTGATACGCGGCCCATAATGCCGGCGAGTGTATGGCGGAGGATCATGAATGTGGATAAGGTCGGGGTTGAAAGCGGAAGAGGCTTATGCAGATCGGAAGAGGCATAGTCGTCCACATTGGACGGTGGGAGGGTAGACGTATATACGTCCTGTATAGCGGCAGGCCTTCCTAAGACTAGGGCGATGGACCGGTCTGCATGGTAGAGGTGTGCCCTGTTTGAACATAAGTGGCATGGCACAGACGGAACATTGCCAAGCTCACCATGCGCGGCGACGTTTTTCTACCCGTACAAGGTCCATTCCCTGACAAGGATCATGAACATGATATCGGCAGCCAAGAATTGGACACGACTTACCATAGCAGCACCATCACGATGCATGCCGAGAGCCTGTGCGGTCCTGACTGCAGCCCCGAGTTGATTCCATGATTCAGTCATTCTCCGATCAAGAATGAGGAATCTGGCGCTCTGTGAATGTATCAGATACGACGCGTAAAAGTCAGGTGTTCTCTACTTACTAGCATGCGGGTCAACACCATTTCGAAACAATCAGGTGCTATGGCGGCTGCAATAATGAGGGCTCGACGGGCTGCCAACCGTGTAAGCCTTGTAAAAGGAGTATCGCGAACACGGCTCACAAGACCAGTAATATCGTGTCGAGGTGAGTTTGCGGGTATGCTCGTCACCACCAATGTGCTCAGGTGCTAGTCGTACCGAGATGGCAAGCACAACAAATAGGAGGGGCAAGAAGCGTAGATTGTTAGGGTTGAGCATCAACCCCTCAGCGCATATTGAAGCATACGATGCGCGGAAATCACGCTCAGGTATGGGATAACGCGTCCAATTTCTGGCCAGTGCGGAGACCGTCACTTAGGCATTAGGATACCATGCAAAGTACGTACATAGCGGTGAAGTAATAATCCACAAGGCGATTTGACAAATGGCGTGCGGGCAATTCTGAGATGAGTTCCGGCACTTTCGTGGGGGAGAAGCCGTAGTCCGAAATGAGCCTTTGCAACCTATCGGCTGCATTGGGTTCTTGCGTGGACAGGATCTTTGCTGCCGGTTGAAGGAGATCGGCAGGAAGCTGACTGCCTGATGAATCCCCAACGTGCCGCAACTGCGCATACGATCAGAACGGTGTGCGTCGATGTGATTGGGCCATCGTACCTGCTCCAGTACCACAGGGGCAGCCACGCTCCCTGAAGCGCTCTTCCCATACCATCTGCCGCTATCGAACATTCCCTCGCATGGGTCTTCGTCTTCCGGTTGCGACCGATTGCCATCATCCGCACCCGGTGACATAGAACGCCGCCTGTCACTCTGGGTATCTGGTGAGCCGGCTGTATGACCGTGACCTTGCGACCAGTATTGGGGAAGTGCAGCCTCTACAATGTGCTCCAGACGGGCTAGTCGTACATGTACGTCCTGGTCGGTCTTTCCTGGAGTGTAGGCTTTGCATAATTCAGGGACCTTACGGGCTATGCACTGCAGTACGTAGGTTAGGGGCACAAGAAGGGCGATGATATGAATGACGTACATGTGAGCAGGGTATTTGCCTATCGCACTGGTGAGCGCAGGAATGTCAGGAGTGAAAGACACAGGCAAGAGAATATAGCAACCTTCTGCTTGCGGCGATGACATTCACCACAGGAGTAGCTGCGATCTATCAGACACGCAGGGAGGAGCGGGGGATGGAATTTTGCGAACCTCACTCTTGTGCGCGGCTTTTTCGATATCCTTGAGTCTTCCTCTTCAGACTTGCGCCTAATGCCGTTGGAGGGTCCAGGGGTGCTTTCGGGAGTCATGATGTATGCTGCTGCTTTCATATCAAGGCGGTGTTCAAGTAAATGGGAAGTGGTGGAGGGAGGGGACAAGGGGCAACGACTTACAACGGCTAAAGAGCCGGCGAGGCAGACCCTCAGGAGAAGAGGGAGTGTTGGAGAACCGCGGCAAGAGTGGGGAAGGCCAATCAGGAGCATTTGAATTTACACAACCGAGATGACTGTGACGGTCCGACCTTATCCGGTCACATGCGCACACTGACCGAACGCGTTTCTCAAGTTACTCAAGCCTCACACGCGCTCGCAAATCAGTACTGTCTTTCCTGGCAGATTGCCCTCACCCACCGCGTTTCACCTGGCCTCACGCGCACATGGAAGGGCCGCCATGGAAGAAACTTAGGCTCTCTTTGGAGAGGCCTTACAAAGACGATGACGGCCTCCCTATTCCAGTGCTGCTAGACATCACCCCCGAAGGGCAGCACGTCTACGAACCGTATGTCACGCCACAGCCTGCGCATCCATCTTCACATAATCCCTCTCTAGGAAGGAGGATCCTATAGCGAATGTCGGCGAGAACCTCCGGAGAATCTTCCTCGAGCGCGGTGTCGACTTCTTCGACAGGAAGAAGGAAGATCGTGAAAAGCCTTCTGAACCCTTGGCCACTGCTGAGCAAGCGGAGCAGCATGAGGAGGAGAATGAGCCCAACAAACCCATGACGCCGGAGGAGCTCTTCAAAATGCGGATGGACATACTGCCACAACTTCAGTGAGTTCTCGCTTGGCCTCAACAAATGACATACCATTCATTGAGCAAAGCATTGCACTGGGTGAAATGACACAGGCAAGAGACTTGTTGTCATTGCTACTCTCGTCGACGGGGCCTTCTCAGTCGCAATCATCGTCTCAGAACCCAAGTCTGTCATTCTTACACAGTCAAATGTCGAGCCAGACGTCTCCGCAGCCCTCATTTGTCACACAACTGCCGCCATCTGCATTGACGGCCACAGTTGTTACTAAGCAGCCACCTATTCCATCAGTCCAAGCTTTCGATGCCCAACTTGTCGTGGGCAGTAAAGACAGCGCTTTGAGGAAGGCAGCGGCCTTACTGAAGTCAGCGGCTGAGAACATAGAGTTTGGACGAGTGACGAGTGAGGAATATTGGATCAATGCCCTCAAAATCAGGCGCAGCAATTGGGGTCTGGTCCCAGCTCCTTTACCGCCTGGATCCGCCACAGGCAAGGGTGCAGACAAGACGACGAAGGACTTTCTTGTTACATTCGGTCTCGAGGAATGTAAGTACACCCGGAATCTCAGAGAGCCGGTGCTCATATTCTTGTAGCTCCCCTTGTATTCAGACGGAGAGCTATTGGCTATATTCCCTCACTGGGGACAGAGACCAAATCTATTGGATTCCCTCTGCGACAACACACCCGTTTACAGGTGGCGATTTCAACGACTGATGCAAATGGTGGCCGACGTACAGCTCGAAACCAAATACCGCTCGTCGATGGGTTGTCGCTTGAGGGCTCATTGCGTGCTGCCCAGGCAGAGGTCGTTGAGCAGGAGATTTTTGCAACCCTCATCAAGGAGGCCAGCAGTTTACCCACGGCATCTGCCAGGGTCTCAGAGAGGCTCATCGTCATTGAGGCCGCGCAGGACGTAGATCTACGATTCGAGCTGGTAAGTTCCAACCTGTGTAGCCCGACATCGAGTTTCACTTCAGTAATATCAGGTTGACAGTGACTCTGCATCGAACGCGGGCTCCGGCAGTGCTGATACTGCAAAATGCGACCTCATATTCGCAGCCCTACACGTCCTCCTGCTCCGATCTCACTCTCTGCTGAAGGCCGAACGCCTGAAACGCACAGCGGTCACACGGATGCAGGGAATGCCGGCCCCGCCACCACCACCACCGCCGCCAATGCTGCAGCCCGTCATCGATATACTTCAATACCAAGTCTTCTGCGAGCGCATACATACGGAGGTCAGCACAGTGGTCGACGCTCTCGGCCAGGCAGGCGTCCCCACCCAGCTGCGTTTCGAGGCCGTGGGCGGCAGCGGCGAGGAGTTCATCCAGCAATTACGCGAGAGCAAGCCGAAACCGATTGGTGGTGAAGCCCTCATTCGCATTGACAATCGGTAGGTCTTGATGTGAATGGACCCGTTCAAACTGGTAGCTGACCGTTGGGTTGGAAGCCATTCACTCCGCTTCACGTTTCTCTCGCCCTCGATGCTCATCGCGCATCTACCGCAGGCGACGCTGGGTATCGCGTCCATACCTCAGCTGTCCCAAATTCTTGTGGATGAAATTGGAGGCTGTCTCTTGAAGCGAATATGCGAAATCGGCACCGAGCGCTGTCGTTCCGTCAATGGAACGTGGTCGGTTGATCTTGTGGCTGAACGAAGCGTGGGTCGGTGGGAAGGATGTGTATTGTGAGTACCGAGCAAATGCGTGAATCCAAAATTGTACTGACCCCATCTACGCTGAAGGTCATTCCATATTGCTGTGCCGAACGGCTCTTCCATTGTCTGCACTGGATCTAGATTAGACCGGGCTAACGGTCATCTCGCGACAATGTCCGAGACATATCGGTCTCATGAATGTATTGGGGGGTCATCGCTCTTCGAGTGGGTGGGGAACGTTATCGAAGCAGCCTTGTCTAAACAGCCGGCTTCACTGAAACACTGTGAGTGAACCATTACGTTGGTGTCGACGTCAAGGTAATCATTGCTCCTGGACAGAATGACGTCGGTGCATAAGGAGCTTGTACTTCATGTATGCGCGCATGTATAACGGTCGAGAGTGTGGTAAAACCCAACCCAGTCATGCTGAGCAACCTGGGTATGGATGGCATAGCATGGCCTGCGTTTTGTGGATCATAAATGACGCTCCTAGAGAGCTACATATGCAATAGAGCACCGACAAAGCATGATAGAAAGTACCACAGCCTACTCCTCGTCCTCGTCCTCCTCGGCACCCGCGCCTGCCTGGAAGGCCTCGATCTTGGCCTGGATTCTCTCCCTGCGCTGCTCCAACGTGAGCCTGACAGTGCGGTGCTTTTTGCTCTCCTCCTTCCAGTCCTTGGTCTTCTCGGTGGGCTTGAAGGTGGGGTCTTCCCGGATGGCAGCGTACGCATTCGTGTAGATCTCCTCCATGTCCTCAGAGCCAACGCCGTCCGCAAGGTAGGTCGCGAATTGCTTCTTGAAGCTACATTGCTTGTGAGTGCATAGTACAGAAAGTGGGTACCAGTTCTGCGTACCGCTCGTCGTCTTCCTCCTCGAGAGACTCCATGTACTCAGCGACGTGACCTCCGAAGATGTACTTCTTGAGTACCTCGGCGTCCAACTCCTTGCTCTCAACGTCGTAGCCAGGGAAGCGCTTGTCATTGTGGGGGATGTAGATCCCACCGTCGCTTGCACCCTTGAGCGCACCAAACACACGCGAACCCGTCGACGTGCGCCTGAGACCGACGTCAAGGTAGCACTTGAATGGCCGAGGTGCGTCCTCCTCGTCAAGAGCCTCAGTCATGGAGAGCGTGCCATCAGGCTCTGCCACACCCTCATACTTGTCCGCCAGGCCAAGCTTCGTCAACGCACGACGAGCGCAGAGGAGACCGGTTGCGTACGCTAGGAGGGACATATGAGACTATAAGCGACAGAAAAAACTGATTGCACATACCAGCAGTCCAGTTAGTGAGGCCATGGTTGATACCGTATCTCGGGAGCTCAGTCGACCGAGCAGCGCACAACACAAAGTCACCCTGCAGGCGCGCGTATGCGATCTGGACAATTATCTGCTTGTTTGTGAAGCGGACGACGAGGCGGTACTTCGGCGCATTGCTGGGAATAGATAAGGTACACAACACAGTAAAGGGGCCAGCAATACATACTATTTGTTCTTCGCCTGAGTGACAAGTCGCTTGCGGGCGTAGTCTGGATATGCGATCAGAGGTTGTACCGAGGTTATAGGATTGTATGCGCACAATCAGTCTTGCCCTCTCTCCGGCGACGGTACTTGACCTGGAAGCGGGAGTAGTACGCGTCCGACTTGACCTTCTTGACAAATGGCATCTATGAGTTAGGTCGTCAGTGGACGTCCGCTACATCGACATTGTGCACAATGCATCCATCGTCTGCTACCACTAATCTGACAAAATTGCAGCAAGGATGTCCATAGGACGTCCATAGATAGCATTCTCGCACATGAACACGACAGGTACTTACCTTGAGGGAGTGTTGAGGACGACGGCGGCGGCGATGTACACAATCTACACAAGAGTCTGTGTTGCTTCGACGAGATGATTACGTAACAATATTTGCCTAATACGGTAAGCCCCGGACAAGAGGGGCGCTTATTGGTTACTTACTCGCGTCGCTCTTGTCCCGAGACTACCACTTGCTGGGACCACTCATCACCTCGTTGCTACTGAGTACAATCCTCAGATTCCTCTGCACATTTCATTATCATGGATCCGTACTCTGCGCAGAACTACTACTATCAGCAGCAACAGACTGCTGATGTCAACCCCTACCACCAGCCTTACCAAGGGCCGATGTATCCCATTCCTGGTTCCTCAACGTCTGCTCACCAAGCCCCTGTTCCTGCTAATGCATACGAATATGACGTCGGCATTCTCGCTCAGCAGAGTGTCTATGTACCGGGTGCCATGATTGACAAGCGGGGAGGTGCAGGAGGCAAACTAGCGAAAGGTGGCAAAAGAACGACGGTACTGCGTAAGGGTGCTGGAAAGGTCTGGGAGGACCAGACGCTGCTTGAATGGAATCCTTGTAAGTATTTCAGCCCCCATATCCCCGGTGGATTCTCATTATGTTCGCGGTTTAGCATGGTTCCGGCTGTTCGTCGGTGACCTCAGCAACGATGTCTCTGATGACGTCCTAGCCAATGCTTTCAACCAGTATACTTCTTTCCAGAAAGCTAGAGTAATCAGAGATCGCCTCAGCGGGAAGGTTAGACACATTACACTGCTCTTAACTCAGGCTCATGCGCGTTTCAGGCCAAGTATGGATTCGTCGCTTTCTCAGACCCGGAGGATTTCCTCAAAGCATGGAAAGAGATGGACGGTACGTTCGGTCACTTGATTTACTCTTGCACCTTCCTCACATGCCTGTATGTAGGCAAATATGTTGGTAATAGGCCTGTGAAGCTCAAAAAAGCCGACAACTCTGTCAACCCGGTCGAGATTGGTCATCGTAAAGCAAAAATGCTGGAGAAAGAACTCAAGAAGAACAGGCACAAGCCCTACTGATCTATCTTATGTTGGTCCGTGCCATGGATTGTCGTCGGCGGAGTGGAGTACGTTGTTTTGTTACTGTAATATGTGCGGGCTCATAGTTTCTGCAATATGTATTTTATGTCTTGAACCTTGACCCCCAGTCAAAAGTGCATCTGAGCGGAACGAGGCAGAACGGGGCTTGTCTCGTCCAACTGAGTAGAGCGGTGCAGATCTGAGCGATACATCCCTTATCTAGGCCCGTCACATCAAACGTCATTCCCAGTGAAAATGGCGGCTATTTTGTCTGATCACACTCTGGTGTTGCATGACGCGGATGCTTCATGCACGTCATAAGTTCCACTGGACACAACAATTCGTCATATATGCTGGACACCTTGTCTCCATACACGAACTAGATTTGATCATGTGACTGCATCCTCTGGCCGCGCGGCGCACTCTACGATTCTTCT